>NW_022639574.1:85774-88274 GCF_010583005.1 Odontomachus brunneus | reverse complement strand
GAAAACTTGGCTGAAAGATTAAAAAAGCTTGCAGGACAGCTTAGAGTTAATGAATCAACAGTATCCCGCCGTTTGAAAATAACGGGAAAAATCCAGCAGGAAGAAAGATAGTTTTTCCATGAATTCTCTGCAAATGCGTTTGCGAACTGGCTTACCATCTATTTCTCGTATTTTTTTGTCATTGCTTGCCAAATACAAAAGAAAGAGTTTTTTTATGGTGAATAGTTACAGATGATGAAAAGTGAATCTATTCTGAAAATTGTAAACGCAAAAAGTCATGAATTGAACCTGTCCAATTATTGACATCAACGGACAAAGTGTAACATCCACGGTCATAAAGTTTTCCTGTGTATCTGGTGAGACCAAGGAGTGCTTTACTATTAGTGATTACCACCGCGGGAAACAATCACAGGAGACAATATTGCAGTCAATAATTATGACATTTGAGTCAAGTTATGAAGAAAAATGTCCTCAAATAGCCGCAAATCGATACGTATTTTTGCAAGCACTGCTAATACTTTGATTGATAGAAATTTCATATATTGCCTACGTATAATATAACTAGTGAAATGTTATATAATTTCATAATAATAAAATTAAAAATTATTAAAAGTAAACAATTAGGATTAAAAATGGCGTTTTCGCATTTTATTGATAATTTAACTAAAATTATATTGAAATTGTAATATACACATTCGGCTGTGCTTTATCTATATTTAATACCAGCTAAAAACCTTCTTATATATTTTCTTTTAGTTATATTTATTATAACTAGATAATATTTATCATAGCAAAGTGTTGTTTATAAACATAAAAATAATATTTTTAAATTTTACTTTTTAACCATGGTGTTTTATATTCTTGGTACAATATTTCAATCAACTATGTGTGTCATCCTATAACTATAAATGTATATAACTATAAGAAATAATTGAATGTACGAGTATATAACGTAGTTGAGGTAACAATTATAAATTACAATTATAAAACATAATTATATATCTATAATTTTATAGTAGCAGTGATAGTATTAAAAAAATGTTTTCCTTTTATTTTTATTTGTTTTAAAAGTACATATTTAATATATATATATATATATATATATATATATATATATATATATATTCTATGTTAAAAGTACAAGTATTTGCATTTAAAAACCAAAGGAATAGAATGTCCAGAATTAAATACATGTCCCGGTATCGATACTTTTACTTTAAGCGAGTTTTGTATATACAACTGAATGTATAAACCATTCAGTTATAACTGCATTATAACTACAAAAAATATACAAAAACTATATAAGATAATTCTACATACAAAACTCATTTGTCACCTATGAGTTGCAGTTTGTATTTTTCTCTCAGTGCAACATCGAAGCGATCCTATCACAATCGTTTCTCTTGATTTGCGTTTTTTCTGACAGATCTTTCTTTATTGTATAGATTGGAGGGTTTCTTTCGTCAATACCGACAAAATCGTCGACTCGATCGACGTGCGATAGATATTTTCGGTGGAATTTGCAAATCCAGGAGAGGCACGTGGCCTCCGCGCTCAATGCGGACAGCCTTGAGCCTGGCGCGCATAATGTTCCGCGTTGCCAAGAAATGCGAAGGCCTCTATTCTCTCTAATGCATCGCACCCTCTTTCTCCGCACGTCTCTTCCGCGATTCCACCCGGCGTTTGTGTACGCGAGACGCATTTCGCGTGCACCCCGGAGCGCTGAGTATTTCGCTTTCTATCTCGCGGAGCAGGACGACTGTGCCGCGACAGATCGCATGGTATATTTCCGCGCTTTTCACGCGTGACGATTATACCAGTGCGGTGAAAAAACAGCGGGATAAGGTTGCAACACGTCGAAACAACGTGACGAAAATAACCGAATGATGTAGCCAAAGCTGTCGGAAACAAACCGCGGTAATTCGTAGCGTGCCACGTCATTGTAATCGATTTCGGGTTTCAGTTCTTTGCGGATTTTATCGGGACGTTTATGCGAACAGTTTACTATTCGTAAATATCATCAAATTGAGTGAGCGAAATCTTTATCTCAGCACGGCTCGACTTTCAATATTTGTTTGCAATATTAAAAGTTACTTCAGTTACCATTCAGAATACGGAAATGATATTTACGGATAAGATATTTGTTAGAAAAAAAGTGCGATCACACACGCAACACGTTCGCTGGCGTTGTCAAGTAGGCATAGGGATTCTCGCGCATGCAGAGTGGTACTTATTCTGCGTATAGGACGAAAGTAGGCTATGTTATGGTAGGTTATAAGTTATTTCGCATTAGCGTAGAGAGCACTATTTCGGATAGTTTTTTAGGGTTTTTTAAAGAAACATTCGCCTTTGAAATGGTCTATTTTCGAAAATTACGTCAGATATGCTTATTTCGTTCTGTATCGTTTCCGGGGTGACAACGCGTGTTTGTGTGACTCTGTAGCACAGCCAGTACCTTGAAAATATTTTTCCAACATCCCAAAATCACCAACATAACGTT
>NW_022639574.1:83952-84056 GCF_010583005.1 Odontomachus brunneus | reverse complement strand
GAGAGCACTATTTCGGATAGTTTTTTAGGGTTTTTTAAAGATACATTCGCCTTTGAACTGGTCTATTTTCGAAAATTACGTCAGATATGCTTATATCGTTCTGG
>NW_022639574.1:81059-82734 GCF_010583005.1 Odontomachus brunneus | reverse complement strand
CAACATCCCAAAATCACCCCCATAACGTTAGATCCATCATAGTAGCACATACGGATTCTCGCGCATGCACGGTGGTACTTATTCTGCGCGTAGGCCGAAAGTAGGCTATGTAATGGTAGGTTATAAGTTATTTCCCGTTAGCGTAGAGAGCACTATTTCGGACAGTTTTTTAGGGTTTTTTAAATAAACATTCGCCTTTGAAAATGTCTATTTTCGAAAATTACGTCAGATGTGCTTATTTCGTTCTGTATCGTTTCTGGGGTGACAATGTGTGTTTGTGTGACTCTGTAGCACGCCCAGTACCTTGAAAATATTTTTTCAACATCCCAAAATCACCCCCATAACGTTAGATTTGTCATAGTAGCACAAACGATTTCTCGCGCATGCACAGTGGTACTTATTCTGCGCATAGGCCGAAAGTGGGCTATGTTATGGTAGGTTATAAGTTATTTCGCGTTAGCATAGAGAGCACTATTTTGTGTAGTTTTTTAGGGTTTTTTAAAGAAACATTCGCCTTTGAAAAAGTCTATTTTCGAAAATTGCGTCAGATATGCTTATTTCGTTCTCAAGTGAGTTTCGTGTTTGTAAAGATGTTTCTTTTACTGGATAAACTCTATCATTCTCTCCAGGGTTGGGCAAATACATATTTGAAAGTATCTAAGATATATATTTAAATATTTATCTTATTTAAATACAGTATTTAAATAGCAATTGATTATGTATCTTTAACTTTGTAATTAATTACTTAATATAAATCGGCGGTAAGAGGCGTAATTTAAATTTAAATACTGTATTCCAAATACTTTTAAATACGTATGTGCCCAACCCTGATTCTCTCCATCATACGGCCAAATCCGTTGGCTATAGTTTTTACTTCTTTATGTAAACAAGACAATGAGTTCTTTTTTTAAATTTGCCGAGCGCAGTCTATATGTCATTTCTACCAAAAAGAGAGTCGATGCATTTAGTCGATTTGAATAATATCACAGTTAAAAAAATAAAAAAAGACTGATTTGATGTCTTAATTAGAATGAAGTTTCTTACAATATGATACATATGATACACTATTTAATAGTTAAAGTAATAAAAGTAATTTTCATAATATGATTGAAACTGAGTATATGGGCCACTAAAGTAAAATTGGTCTTACGCTAATGTAAATAAAAAAAAGTTGCTATTTCTATAAGCTATAAGAAATGTATCTTCTTTTCGAAGTAAATCAAAAATAGTAAACCTTATTACAAAATAGTTCTAAACGATAAAGTATTTTATAAAATGCAAAGTCGTACGCGCTTTATATGTAGCTTTCTTACTCTAGATTGCTAATCATCTTGACACGTCAACGGGATAAGATAGTCACATCGCAACATATTCGTATTTCGGTTATTACAGAATAAAATATCGGATTGTTCCTCCCTGAAATGTTCGCGAAATGTCAGTATCAGACAAAGAAGAATTCACGCGGCTCAAATCTAAAAACCAAATCTAATAAGAATAAAATATATAGTATATAAAATCATTGTTATCATAAAAACATAGAGAAAGATTGTCTCTATCATGTCTGCACAGCTAATCACAGCAGTTAGTTGTCTGAAAAGTTATAACTTTGTACATCTGAAAGTGTAGTCTCTCTCTCTCTCTCTCTCTCTCTCTCTCTCTCTCTCTCTCTCTCTCT
>NW_022639574.1:75834-80674 GCF_010583005.1 Odontomachus brunneus | reverse complement strand
TCTCTCTCTCTCTCTCTCTCTCTCTCTCTCTCTCTCTCTCTCTCTCTCTCTCTCTCTCACACCTCGGCCTCTCTTCTATATATAATTTCAATTTAGATTCTTAATCCATATGAGTGAATGTTTCTTGTGGCAGTGGAATACGTCAGATTCACTCTTCAATAGCAAAGGAAAATACTCGTCGATTCAGAGTGGAGAATTTAATCTATGTGAGTCACTTGACCTCAGGTAACTTGGTTGTCACTCTATTTTTCGAGTGGAATTTCATCCGAAGAAATTTAGTTCAAATTGTCGTGCCAAATATCTCGCGACCAGATTCTGTGGGCGCCCGTCTTCCTCGAAGAGAATCCATCCATTAACGTTCGATTATCTATATTTTATAATTTTGTTTGAACTTGGCACAATCTTTCTGTCACTGCCAACCGAACTGGCATGCGTGGAATGAAAGGCGAACAAAATTCTGCGTGCGCCAACTAGGTCGGTGTTTGGAACGCGAAGGGTTAAATACGCTTATTAAATGCATGCCTCTACAGTTTACAACTGCACGAGTCTCGGCGGCGACCAAACCTTAGAATGTTGCAAAAAACGATGAATAATTCATACCTCAATTATGGCGTCGTGCACCGTTCCGCGAATTTCGACCCCGGTGCAAAATTGCAATCTGGCGGGAGGGAAATTACATTTGTTGCGGACGACTCCCGCTCCTACGCGACTCGCATTGCGAGCGAGGACGCGACGTGCGGTTTGGTAAACCCACTCGGACCTTTTCGATATATACATATATAGATATATTTACACGAAGGAATGCACCGGCAAAAAGTAGGAAGCAAACCGCCGTTACCTTGCGTGACGTAACGTGTGATACCGCCTGTTTGCTGCTTCGCAGCTCGCGCCAACTAAAAATTAAAACGCGCGAATGATGTCCATACAGAAAAAAAAGTCTAGTAATAGTTAATAAATGTATTAGGTTAAAAGTTTCAGTGCGATATATGGTAATGTGTGCCAAATATGGTAATAGTTACTAACTATTTGATAATAATTTTAAAATAAGTAGTAAAATAAAGTTTTCAATTGGTCTAATCAAATAATTTGATAATTAATAATACATTATTTGGTAATAATTATCAAACTATTTGATAAAAGATCTAAGATATTGTGTCAATTTAATTTACTTTCTAAATTTCTTAGAGTGAAAATTTTACTCGAAAAATAGAGTGACAGCCGAGTTACTCGAATAACTTCTCATTCTTATAAAGTAAATTCCTTCATTTTGTATCGTGGAGTAAAAATTTTCACTTTATGTTTTGGAGTGAATTTTCCCTCGACTTTTCGTATGGAATGAATTTTTAATCGTGAAAAAGTGAATGATTCGGAAACAGCGTATGTATTATTATAAAAGTCATTCCCATCAATTAATAGCAGTATCTCAATAGATAAGGCGAATGACTCAAGAATCAAAAGCCCCAGGTCAAGTCAACGAATTTTTCCAAGCATATTATATTGTAAATGAAATTAATTAAGTGGCACGCTATTAAAAAAATTACAATAACTAGAGTCACCAGTAACCACGATGGAACCAGTAAACATGATGGAACTAGAGATTTTTACTATTTTTTGCTAATGCTTACCAAATTATTTGGTTATATTTACTTATATTTAGTTGAAACTATTTTACTAAAGCATTCAGTAACTATTATCTAGGTTGGATGGATATTACCAAATCTTTTTTTTTCAATGTAACAAAGTGCCCCGGAATAAAATATACGACGTTCACAAGTGTCTCTTTCCGCGTCCGACCGCGACGATCACGAAGAATAAATGATGCATAATGTGGAGCAGAAGGGAGGTATTCGCTGATCGTGTCGTGGATCGGAAAGTGCGCGCTGGCGCTGGTGGTGATGATGCTGGTGGTTGGGGAGCGGAAGACAGAGGCGATTATACAGCGATGGCCGAAGAAACCCGAGGAGGCAAGATGAAAGAAGAGAAACCGCGAAATTAAATGGGTGTGACCCGTCCGTCCGTCCGTGCGTTCCGTGTGGGCGAGGCCGCTGTGAGGCTCGCGAGAACGCGAGCACGTAGAAAAATTCCCCCGACGTGTGCGTGAATAAATTTTTTCTCGCCGAGCGCAAGGTCGAGGTGCTTTTAAACGCAAGGCGGGACGGTTCGATGCATCACCGGTTATCGGCCTCCTCGAGTTTATCGGCTATCCGGTTGAAGTGTTCTCGGTCGAACGGCAGTCGACGCCACTCGGTGGCACTTTGACTGAATAATCTATTTATTTCCTTTTCCTTTTTCACGGATATCTTCTCCCTATCCTCTCTTCACCTTTCTCTCTCTCTCTCTCTTTCTCTCTTTCTCACTATCTTTCATCTTCCTGATATCTTTAAATTTTGCCTCTCCCTTTTTTTAGACATCTTTGTGTTCTTTGACGCCAATGCGAGTTTTTCACTATCTTTCAAACCTTTTCTTTTGTATATTATTGTAATATATAATTACATTTTTTAACCATAATGTACTGTATTTATTTATATTTATAGGATTGTTTAATCTTCTAATTTTAACTATTATTTTATTTGACGCTTGAGAGAACAATATTTTAGAGTGCACGATAAATAATGTTTCTTTTCTTTTTCTTTTTTGTCTCCCGTTTCCTTTTTCTCTCTTCTGGCATTTTTAAACTTTGCCTTTCCCTATTTCTGACATCCTTTTGACTCCCTTTGATTGTGTGTGTGTGTGTGTGTGTGTGTGTGTGTGTGTGTGTGTGTGTGTGTGTGTGTGTGTGTGCAAGTTTCTATATATTTTTCAAACTAGTTTCTTTTATTTTCATACAAAAATAACGGTTTAATATATTTTATTAAATTCAAAGAAATTTATTTATTGGGATAATCCAAATAAACTAATATTTGATTCAATAAATCGACTGTTTAGCTTTCTAGGCTTAGTAAAGTAATTTTACATCGTTTGATATAAATAATTTATTCTTTAGTTCAAAGAATAAAATTGTTTCACTTAATTCCCCTGTTTTATTAAAAAAAAAAAAAATCGATAATTCTATTTAAATAATTTTAAGATATTCGGCATTTTTTCACATTAGATTGTCTGTTTTTTTATTATTTTATCGTGTGCGCTTTTCTTCCTTCATATTTTTCCATGTAAATACTCCATTATTTCATGATGCAGTCATCCATTTCTTTTACTGATCACGGTTTAAGTTGCTTAACTTCAACCATCATGTGGAAATTAGTGATGCCCATTAACTCTGTCGATGTACTTGTAACACTACGCTTATAATGCATCCTTATAATGTTCGAAGATTTTCATGTCGTATTTACTGATAACCGTTAAACATAATGCAACAACAGTTGATATGTATCGAATATTGACAAAATGTACATTAGCGAAACAATGATGCCATGATTGTTTTTGGATATTTAACAAACATTATATTAGGTATTATTCTAAATAATAGATTTAATAATAGATAAATAATAGATTTAATAATAGATAAATAATAGATTTGAGTGAAAAAACGAAATGTTTAAAATAATAATTTTTATTTTTTTCAATCAAATAATGTGACTTAATTCAAATATCTCAAATTTTTAACATATAACTAAATAATATATTATTTGCTTGAAAATAAAAATTTTTTCTTTAAATAATAGTCATTTTTTCATAAAACAGTATGGTTTAATTTAGTGAAACAAATAATATTTGATATATAGAATTATGTTGTTCACGTTCAAGACAGATAAGGATACGAAATCCATAAAGAAACTGTATTTTCCTTCTCTGTGTATTACTTTTTAATTATAATATATATGACAATAAAGTTGGGTTCAATTAATCAAATATATGGTGAAATATAAACGAAATTCCAATTAAAGTTATTACTAAAATTCTATTTAAGTTAATAAGATTTCTGGTTAACACACACATACATACCAAAACTTGCAATTTTCAAGTTATCCAGTAAACTTGAATAGAATTCTGGTAACTTCAATCGAATTTCCGGTTCGTTTATATTTCATTAGACATTTGGTTAATCCAACTAAATTTATTTTTTGTATACATAAAATGTACTGTATTCAATTATATTTCTAACATTGCGTCTAATCTTTTCAACTATCATTTTATTTGTTACACTTTTCTCTGCACTTGAGGAAACAGTATCCCAGAGCGCACAGTAAATAATGTTTTCTCCCTCTCTTCTCCTCTCTTTTCTCCTTCCCTCGCTCTATCACTGCGAAAATTTGACGCATTCAACTAATTTTCCGTGGAGACACGCGAAAACGTGAATTATCAGTATCGATTGCCCGAAACGCATATATCGCCCCGTAATAATCAGAGAAAATGAATTCTGATTGATGCTGTCAATTTAGTCGCTTAAATTAATGAACACCGTTGAATTTCGCATGTAAACGAATTCGGTAGCGTTTATCGCAAATTTCAATTATTCGCTGCGTGTCTATTTATTTATTTCAACTGTCGCATCCGCTCATTATCGTATCCCACTGTATCAATCGCTCGTCAACCGACAACGCTGCTTATCATGCTACCCTTTGCTCTCCAGCGACGCGCGTTGACGACGGCTGATGGTGCAAAAACACATGACTCGACGTACCGGCGCGGAGCAGCCCGAATGCGCAAGCAGCCGGTGCAGTTTTGGCAGATTCGTTATCCACTTACGGTTCAGAGGAGCGCATTAATTCGCGCCGCGGAGATCTCATGGCGACGCCTCGCTTTCGCTGTTCGTGCCGTCGCATACTCGGTTACGGGACGGAGAAAGAGAAAGAAAGAGAGAGAGAGAGAGAGAGAGAGAGAGAGAGAGAGAGAGAGAGAG
>NW_022639574.1:61180-75192 GCF_010583005.1 Odontomachus brunneus | reverse complement strand
AGAGAGAGAGAGAGAGAGAGAGAGAGAGACAGAGAGAGAGAGAGAGAGAGAGAGAGAGGGAGAAGAGCAGAAGGAGAGTTCCGGGGTTGCGAAGTTCTCCCCGGAAATATCGTCCATTATCCCGATGCTCTCTGCGGAAAACACGCGGACGCGAATCGCAGGACAACGGAATAAACAACTTCGCGGCTTTCCACGTCGGAGAGCGCGCGCTACTCCCCGCCTCGAAAAAGACGAGAGAAAATGCGACGGACGCGTACTACCTTTGCGCGACATCGGACAGCGAAGCTATTTTTATACAGAACAGACTGGTTAAATTAATCTAAACTCAGGATACATTAAACAGACTGTTTGGTGAGAAAGAAGCCAACAAAAATTTTGGTTCCGAACAAATATGGTTACATGTGTTTTGATAAAGTAATCAAATAAGTTTGTTTTTTAAGAGACTTGTTCTTTTTAGCTAAACTATCTGAAAGATGCATATTGGTACAATAAGTTAAAATGAGACAAAATATATTTCGTTTCGCTTTAACTTATTGCGTCGGTCTGCATCAGTTTAGACAGTTCAGCTAAAAAGAACATAAGAATAAAATTATGTTCACATTTTTTACTAGAAATTTTATTTTTTTAACTGTAAAATATTTCTTAAGGTGTTAAGTGTATGATTATTTTGTTTGAAAGATAAGCCAATTAATTGACTCGATGTTATATTGTATTTGAAAAATTATTTATCCTGGTAGAACACTAAAATAAGAATTTGGTTGACGAAGCTAAAAGTTGGTTAAAATAGGATCAATCAATGTTTAATAATTATAACAAAAAATTTAATTGCCGCTATTTTGCCTTACTTTTTCAGTATATTTATTACTTTTTCAATATATTTATTTAGTCATTAAGTAAAGCAAAATAACGATAATTAAATTTTTTGATTGCAATTATCAAACATTTAGTTGGTCTCATTTTAACAAAATTTTTGTTTCGACAATGAAATCCTTTTTTTAATGAATACGAACTCTTTAGACCTCCGGATTATAAGTCGTTCGTATACGCGCTACGACACTTTTGATTGATAGATCTGTTATATATTGTCTATCTATACTGTAATCAGCGTTGAATACCAGAATATGTGATTATAATAACTAAAAATCCTGTTTAGTTCAATCAATAATCGTTTAACCCTTCGATTCTCATGTTAATTTTTCAGACATAAGTTCCTAATTGGGGGGGGGGGGGGGGGGGGAGCCGTTAACCCCAAAAATTTTTCTATATAATATTATATTAATAACATTAAAAATTATATTAAAAATTATATTAAAATATGGTAAACATAACAATGTGTAAATATAATACTATTTATTTTTATTTATATCGATATAGAATATTTTTAAAACTCTATATAATAACAAAAGAATTATAAGAGTTCTTGTATCATACTTTAGTTCTGTAATAATTGTTATAACTTGTTATGGTACAAAAATTATAACAATAGTTTTGTTACCATAATTTAAATTTTAATATTTTAATATATTCTAAATTATATATATATATATATATATATATATATATATATATATATATATAAATTAAATGACATTGTATTATATTTACGTATTTATATCTTTATTTACTATATTAACAAAAGCTTATAATTTAAAAGTCAATTTAAAAAATACACAAAAATTATCAAAATCTAACAGAATTATTAAAAAAAAATCGTTTATATGGCAAATGGCTCGACCCGCTTGGAAGTCGAAAGATTAACCAAGTATGTCAATTCAGCTATGTTTTTTTTGTATATAATCATAATAACCAGATACACAGATGTTGTTACTACATATATATTAACCAAACTCTAACCAGTATTACAACTAAAAGTCTTAGTTGTATTTCAAAATATCGTATTATAATAACCAGAAGATTTGTTTATCTTCATTAAAACTTGCTTAACCGAATATATCACGTTAATTCAATCAGGTACTTCTTTTCCGTGTACCATCATTTTTTTACAAGTTCGCTGATTAATTAATTTTATTCTTGTCAATGGGAGATAGTTATAAATTTATAATACGATCATTTTTCAATTGGGTAAATCAATTAATTGATAACATCGATTTGATTGTTACGAAAATATTAGTTGCGAAGGACGCGTGATAATGTATGCACGCGATATATTTATGGATAAGCAAACTAAAAAAAAAAAAACAAAGGGAAAGAGCCTGGAAAATAAAATTTATATAATATTTTGACAGAATGGAAATTTCATGGAAATCGCGCGAGAAAATCAACGTATCTACAGTATGTAAATTTTAAATCTCATGAATGTATTTGAATGTAATAATGTCGAGGTAATGGAAATATTTTCGATTCTTTGATTACGCGGACACATCCAAAGGGCGACTCGATAACCCACGTGGCGTTATCACGAAACGCTAATATTTTGGGAAGCGTGTATAGTACAATATTATTGGTTATTTATTACAAACGCTAACTGATTTGCACACGAATTTCAGGAAGAAATATTGGTATACTAAGTACGTATGTATGTATGTCTTTATTGGTCGTAAAGCAAGTCCATTGGCCAGAGAGATAATTGTGATAAAAAGTTTAAAAGAAGGGAGGCGTGTGGTAAAAAGAGCTTTGAGGTATACTAAGTAGTACATGCAATAATGTGTTTGTCGGACACTTGTAACGAAAGCGTTCCGTCGTGAAAGTCAATATTCCCACTGCGAGTAATTAGTGAGTAAACATCGATGAATTATATTAAATAACGTTTAATTATGTATCACGCGCGCAATAACTTGCGTAAATATTAGCCGCGTAGCTTGAGTAGACGATGTAAGTTCCACCGTGTTCCGGGACAAGATCGTTACATGCGTTCACCGTTTTGGCAACTTTAATGCAGCATTAACGAGAGAACGACACTGTACGGTTGAACACAAATAATAGATGATGTGTCGGGTTTACCGCGACATCTCTAAATTGGGATAGACGGGGAAAAGAAAATACAAAGGAAGTAATAGAATCGAAACATTCGCCGCTGCTTTCCACACTGAGAGAAAAATGTATGATATTTGGAACTATAATGGCATAGTAAAAAGATTATAGTTAGGAATATAATTTTTATAATAAATGTTACCATAATATTTCTAATATTTACAATATAAGCATAGCATAACTGACCCGTGTAAAATTTTTACCAAGAATTATAATTATTTGAAATAAAAAATATAGTAAGGTAGCAAATATTGAATAGTAAGAGAAATTAACTATTTTATAGTCAATACAATTAGAATATTTGACAAATATAGGTACATGTAACTATATTCCCAAAAGGTGGTTACCATATATATATAGAGTAATAAGATGGTGACCATAAATCTGTATTCATTCTACTATATCTTCATGTTTAGATGAACTATAAATATATGTTTGAGGCCAAAACGAACTATAAAATATAGTGAGATTATAGTTATTCCAACTATTTTTTTCTCTCAGTGCACGAATATTTTATAGTTTTACAGTTACAGTCGCAGAAAAGTATGCAAAAAAGATCTTTGCGGGAAGAGAAAACTTCACCAGTTGTGGACAGCCGCGATTTGTTTCTTGTTAGTTAAAGGCCGTAGAGAGAGAGAGGGAGAGATAGAGAGAGGGAGAGGGAGGGAGGGGGGGAGGGAGGGAGAGAGAAAGAGAGAGAAGCAGGAGAAGAGGGAAAGAGAGAAGAAGAGGAAAAAGAGGAAGAAGGGAAGAGGAAGAAAGAAGAGAGAGGACGAGGGAAAGATTTTCTTCGGACATTTCAGAACGTTTTCGAGGCAAACGGGCGATCTTTGTTGATGGTCCGAGAAAGGAATGGTTTGCGGCGAAAACACGGTCTGAGAATAAAAAGTTACACAGCTGTACGCTGTTCATGGTGATCGTGGGGTGGCATAGTTAAATTTTTTATGGATGCGAGCACGCGGGCACACACGCTCGTCGCCCGTTTATGGTTCGGGAATTTACGGCTGAGTCGTGGGTGTAATTCGAAGGTGCACAGATCGCACGAGCAATCTTCCATCTGAGACTGAGAACTCGTCTACGAATCGGCGATTCGGCCTCGATTGACTTTCAACGACTCAATTAAGCTTTCTTTCTCTGTCTCCCTTTTTTTCTCTATCCGCTTCTCTCTCTCTTTCTCTCTCTTTCTCTGTAAACTCGGGTTTCTACGCGTTTGTCGTATAAATCCTCGATTAAATGCGCGCACACCATTTCATTGTAACGGATATCGCGATTTCGTAACGGAGCGGTTGTTACGGCCGGGTAGATTTAATTCTTCTGCGGACGCACGGGTTTTATCAATATTAATAAGCCAATCGCGCTGGATTAATTCGAGCAAACGAATGTAGTCGGCGCGAGCGCGTGGGAGCATGCTCGTCCAAGCGAAATCTGGTTATTGCGTGTCCGTCCCGTAGAACTCGAATATCGGCGCAGCAGCTGTCGTGAACGTCGTCGCCGTTGCCGTTACCGGTAAAAAGCCACGTAATGCACTTTTCGTACGCGAACGGGCAAAAAGCGGACGATGGTAATACCCTCCGAGGGGAAAAATCCTCGTCGTCGTCGTCGTCGTCAGCGCGGGACGCGCTCGCCCGCTCGCCGCTTGCGCAATGACGTTTCTTACAACGACCCACGTGTTAGGAGGAAATCACGTGCGCGTGCGCGCGCGCGAGCGCGAGAGCGAGCGAGCGAGAGAGAGACAGAGTGAACGAGAACCGCCTACTTGAAAATACGACCCACGTCGTCCCGAATGACGCATCGATATGCGCCTCCGATGCTTTTATAGACCCCGGTGGGCAAGAAAAAGTCACACCGCGAGGGCCCCACGACGGAGCGCTTCATCTTCCAGATGCGCGCGCGAGCTATATCGATCGGCTGATTCTCGTTCGACCGTTGCTGCACGTCGTGTCGCGTCTCGGTCGCGGTGATGGTGCTCTTCGCACTTGAATCACCGGTTACACATGCCTCCGTGTCCGTGACTTCCATTATTTACGACACACCTGATTATTAAAACATCATTGCCCCTTTGAGCCCTCAAGAGACGATTTGTGTCTACAAGGGCATTTACGAGCTACGCCGCGCTATTGAAACCGGGGTACTTTGCCTACATTAAAGCGACGAACGGATGTCCGGTGTCCGGATGACGGTATCGAGATGACATCGCTCGATATTTTATTTCCAAACATATCAGGATCCCTATTTAGCAATTACGTCACACGAAATTTGTGTATTTTTTATCCCTCCTTTTCTCTTTGTCACACTTCGTCATAAAGTTTGGACCTCTTTCCAATATTACGTGACGCATGTGAAATTACCCTCTTCCTCTCTCTCTTCACATAAAATAAGAAAAAATAACTTATAATCATTATTACACCGCACTTTTTCTAAAAAAAATTACAAATAATTTTTAGGCACAATATTAAATTAATTTTTTTATAATTTTAATTAGTGAAAGTTGTGTTAAAAATATTTCAAAGTTAAAATTTTTATTATTAATATAAAATTAAATTTGTTTATACAACATATAATATTTTTAGATATAAAAATTTACATACAGTGATACAGAATATGTATCACTTTTTATGGCATTTCTTCTCTTTGCTGCCATTACAAATAATAGAGCTCCTCTGAAGCTGCCTCTGAAGTAATTAATTGTATAGTTTTTTAACACTATAATTATCGGGAACAATTCTTGCAAATTTTCAAATTGAAAAAATATATGTAGGAAAGAACACTTAAGCATATTTGTAAAATCCGAAAATTATCATTTTCTTTTGACAGTCAATAAATAGTTGTAAAATGAACGTAACATGCAACGTACCTTTTCTCGTGATTTTGAGACGTTTATTTTATGGCTGTTTTATTAACTATCAAGGGAAAAGAATAGAAACATTTTACAAGTATGTTCAAGCGACCTGAAGTGTTTCTTTTCATATAATAAATATCTTTTTATTTCGAAATGACACGCAAATTTCAATATGTCATTTTTTGCTTCTGACATCATAATACAACATGGACGCAGCGAGTGCTCAGGAGCCTTAATTTTAGAGTTAAATTGTTGTTTGGAAAGGTAATTGCATATTAATAAAAAATTTTATACACAACATATTAAATAAAAGTTAAAAATTAATAATAAAAATATCTTTAGATCTTGTGAGAGAAATTGGCTTGATGAGAGATCAGGACGCACAGATACATGTGCGCAAGTAAACTGATGAAAGGGTGAAGTAAACTAATAGAAAATACCAACTTTCGTGTTTCCAAACAAATGTTTTAGTCAAATTTCAAAGTTCCTTTGGTGCCGGAAAAAAACGTACAAACCGTGATTAAAGAGTAGACTAGTCACTAATAACGTATTATTGCGTTGAAAATTATTAATAAAATAAAAAGGAGCAATCACGTGACATTTGACAAAATAAAACACGGAAATTCAAATTTCAAGAAATCTCCTTTTTTACAATCGGTAAATATATTGGTAAATATACATTATCTGTAACATTATGTTTCTGTATCAGACTGCACGTTAAACTCATGTACTAGTATTTGAATATGTACACGGAGAGAATTGTTTTGAAAGATCCGTAATAAATATTTGTAAATTGAAACCAGCCTCTAGTATATCCGCGTGATAGCGTATAAAATACAGTCATTTTTTTATTATTAACATGGAATACATTATTCAACAAAAGATCTCTCTGTACCATTTTACAAAAAAGATTTGGAAATTATTAAATTTTGAAAACATTTGAATCTTTACAAAAATTAAATATGTACGAATCTCAGAACACAATTATTTTTAGTTTTGGCTGGAAAAGATGATTCTAGAAGTGAAAATACCTCTTCAAAGAAAATATAAAACTTATTTGTTTTAAAACTATAAGAGATATGGACAAAATGTTTAATATGAAATTTTATAATATTTTATTTTTATGACATTGTGATAAAAAAACTGCTAACTAGATCTATTAATTAGGGATCTATTAAAATGGGAGAAACTTTATGAAAGAAATTTTTTGTCAAAATTTCTTACTGCAATATTATGAAAAATTAAAATACTATTAAAGAAACGTCATGCTTGTAAACTTTACTAACAAAACACTGATTTCTTTTCTGCAAAATTTACGTCGTATATTGATTGTACAGGTTTACTTTTATACAATAAAAGTATATACAGAATTGGGGTACAATATTTATATACAGTATTGTTCAATATATGGTAAAAACAAAAAATTTCAAAACTGAAATTTCAAAATTTCAAAATCTCGAACTGTCAGTTAGCATAAATATTTGTCTGATACAGTAGTTTAATATTTCGAACGTGTATGTTCCGGTTAGGAAAATTTCGTGGAATATTATCGTAACTTTTAAATATTATTTATAATGGAATTTAGAAGTTTAAAAATGCATGAAATTTTGCAGAAGAGTTTTCTCCGTTATGTTTTTTGATATGCATGGTTATGTTTTCCGCTAAATATAAAATAAAGTAGCATACATTTATATAAGATTTATATATACGAAAAAAGAAGAGCAATCGCGTTAATACTTATCTAACTTAATATTTAATACTTATTACTCTTAATACTTAACTAACATAACGTTTTGATGATGGCCTCTATATTATCGACATTTTTGCGGAATTCGCATCCGCTTTGGAATCTCCATAAACTTTATATTTAACATTCTTTTTAATATGTTCTAAGATCAGAGATATTAGTAAAAATATAAAAAGTTATACTTTTATTGAAAATGTTTTTCCACCTTTAGAATTATTTTCAATCAAAACACAAAGTAGTTATGTTATCAAGTTCATATGAATATAGAATGTTTGACGATAGATAGGGAAGCGCTTGTTATGAAATGTTATTAACGAATATAAATATTCATATATTTTTAGCAAAGTTAGAAAACTTTAAACAGTTAATAACATTGTTATTAGCAATATATACTGTACACAAATTTGACAATTTTTAAGTTTAATAATGGCTTCTGAGGAAGAAGTAGTTAATGTTACAGCTTGTGTAATTATAATTAGTTTAACTTCTCCCAGGAAAAGAAACAATTATGGGTTCGATCATATCGTTAAAAAAGGAATCATTATAGTGAAAAATCATTTTGAAAGACCTGAGAATGGAAGAGTTGTGCATGATTAGGGATAATTTCAAGTTGGACAATTTTAAGAGGTTTATAAGAAGCACCTTACCGAAGTACCAGATCAGTAAAGTAAAGACAAATCCTTTGTTGCTAACACATATTTAGTTCAATTTGCTGCTAATAACATTTGCTTCCAACAATAGTTGAGATAAATCAAACAACAAGCCAAATGATGACTTGCAGAAATAATGTTCTTGATAAGGATAGTGAAGGTTGATAAAATCATCATCATATTATCAATTAATATAAGCATATTACAAAATAAGTAATTTTTGTTAGTATTTAATTTTCCGTAAAATGTTGAAAACATACATTATTAATATTTTTCATTCCAAAACAATGAAGATAGTAGCAAAATGTGATAAACTTGTTTTGTAACTTGTTAAGACAATTGTTTTCAGTAATTTAAAATGAGACAATCTATATTTGGCAGTAACACTTGCTAGAAACTTGTTATTAGCAATATTACTATTGTAATATTGCTGTAAATCGGCCTTTACATATATAGATATTTGAAAATTCATTTGTTCGTAAGAAAAACAGTTAATCCATTCTCACGGAAATTTTTCGCATTTTCATCTTTGACTCTCTCTCTCTCTCTCTTTCTCTTCCAACGAGCTTTGGGAAGAAAATGTCCTACGCGCACGTCCGCGTGAACTCGTTGGCTATCGAAAATCGCGGCTCATAATATATCAAGCAACGACATCAGCGTTCGTTGTCGTTCGAGCCCTTCCCATCAATTTGCCGCAGTGCCGTGTTCCCAGCATAGACATATCCTCATTTATCCCAATGTCCTACACGTCGACGACCAATTTGCTAATCGAGCCAATCATCCAATCGCATTAACCTTGCCGGCCATTCAGAGACCCCGGTCTCGTTTTTATTGGACGGTTCCTGCGACAGATTTTATATTTGCGCTCTATGAAAATGATCGTACAATAGCGCGCGATCGTTTCCACTTGACGATCGTTTAATTACATAGCCGGACAGTGCTCTCTCATATATCACGACTATCATTTACAAGCATTACGTCACGCCGGTGTCTCGACGTGCCGTACGTCTCTCTCATTCGTCTTGGTATTACGGTATACGCGTACTTGGAGGGTCCGTCTTCCCGCGACGATCATTTAGACAATAACGTCAGCGTGCGCGCATTCCGGTGCGAATGCAAGTCAGCGTATGCTCGGCCGAAGCTGCGGTAATGCATAACGCGGCTGCATTTACTAGTCACGCGTTCAAGGCACGGCGCAGGAGATAGAACGACGATGATCGTCACGCGACAAATGTGCACATGGACGAACGCGCGTGTGCGCAGTACGTGGCGCGCACGTTTAATTGCAACAATGTAAAATATAAAAATTGTAAAATCCAAGATTCGCGAGCGTGCGTACGTTTTACACCAGGCGAGAATCTCTCTATCGGGAATAAATTAAACCGAAATCCGTCGACCTGTTTTGCCGTGAGAGTTTGCTCTATGAATTCAGCTGCGAGATCAATTATGCGGGTAGTCGAAAATGCATCGAATAATTTACGGGCGATATTCTCGGCGGAAGATAGGCGATGTTTAAAAACAGACAAATGTTTCCAATTAAAAGGATGGGCATTGGAAATATATTAATTATACACTATAGAAAAAATGATTAGTCCTGTAAAATTTGATTACAACCATTAATTTTTGGTTAAATATACAGAACGAAACTGTTTAGTTCCTGTAAACGAATATCTTTGTTGTTTACGCTTTATTTTTATGATGTAATTTTGTTATGGTAACAAAAGTGTTTGATAACATGAATATTGCTTTATCGGTAAAATAATTTGGCTATTTCAAAGAAATATTTAGTTTCAAAATAGTATAATAAAATTGTACCTATACTTCTAATTAGAAATTTATTATTTTTTATTAACTAAAATTATTCCTAAAGTGTTAGCGTATGATGCTTTTACCTGAAATTATCCATTGATAATTTATCATATTTGAAAACAGGTTTAACTATGATTATGAAACGTCGGAATCAGATAAAGAAAATTTCACGCGGCTCAAGCCCGGAAACCAAATCTAAAATAATCAAACATTAAATCGCTGGACTATTTCATAGATAAATTTGCGGAAATTTTACAAAATGTATTATATGTAAGTATATTATAATATATATATGTATACATATAATAATTGGCTAAATAATTACTGAATCTCTTTCCCCCTCTTCACTGATAAGGGGAAAAGTTTTTATACAAATTGATTTCAATATAAATACAAAATATTTTTTACCATATAGTATAATAAAATAAGCGAGAAATTAAATATTTCTTTGTATAGTGCACAATATCTTAGTATTATTTTGGATTAATACTAACTTATTTAAAGAAAAAAATACATATAAATAAATAAATATCAATACATTAATATTGAAAGAAATAGATTGAGCATCAGTTAAGCGAATGGAAATTAAACCGACTGAAAATATTGTTCGACCGAAATAAAGAACCTTATCATTTATATCGATTGATCGATTAACATCGTCTATCGCTACAGCGAAATACTCATTTTGATGGCGATTTTCTGTCAAGTGTTTAATCGAAAGTACCTTGCGAAAATCAGTCGCTTCGCTGCGGCCGGAACTTTCGATTTTGAATGCGAATTTTCAGACATGCGCGTATGCTGCAATCGTCAAGGTAGTGAATCCAACGTGTAGCCGACTTGGAACGAAATCGTAATCTCGATGTTCTTTCTCTCTCTTTGCCGGGCGTATGGGCACTCTTATTCCGCGGAAATCGTTCGACGCGCGTTCCTCAGGTAGCGAGATCGTAAAATTTAAGCGGGAAAAGTGGGATGGCGCGACCGAAGTAGACTATTGAGTTTTATGCCGGCGGCCTCTCAATCAGCGCAAGAAAAATATCCCGCCCGAGAGGTAATAAAGCGGAGAGCTATAAAGTTATAATATGTTCCACGGGCTTTAACTCGCTCGCAAAGATTTGATCCGTATTTACTGACGCTACAAACCTTCGCTGATACACCATCCGTAGTTTGCACTTCCGATCGTAATTGTTCAAGGTTTGCCGCTAAGCTAAATATTGTATTGTGTTATCTGTGGAAATATATAAAAGAAGTTGCGGATACGAATATACGGAAGAAAAAATTGGTAGAATTAATCTGTATTCAGGATACATAAACCAGACTGTTTGGGCGCTGGACGATTCATAATTTTAATTAAGGCAACCAGATAAATTTGGTTACATGCGTTCTAGTTAAAGTAACTAGGTAAGTTTAGTGTTACAAGAGAATAAAATTATATTCACATTTCTTACTAGAAATTTTACTGTTTTAACTGAAAATTGTTTTTTAAAATGTTATTATTATTTTGTTTGAAAAATAAACCAATTAATTGATTTGATGTAATATTTGAAGAATTCGCTTTTATCCTAATGGAATACAAACCCAAGATCTCCAGATTATGAGTCGTTTGTCTACGCGTTACACCACTTCTCTGATCGATAGATCTGTTATATAGGATGTCCCAGACTCTCCTTCGCAATTTTTGTAGAAACGTAGAAACGTAGAACTGAAGATTGAGGTGAACATAAAAGTTTTATACCATTTTGCGATATTCGCAATAAATCTTGAGATATTAATTCTAAAGGATTGGTGAATGATTACGTGCGATATGGTAGATGAGCTGTAGCGGCGATTGTAGTATGCTGTTCTATACTTATACATTAGATCAAACTGAACAAAAAAGTCCTCTACTATTTTACAAATAACCACATAGATTTTTAGATATTAATTAAAGAAGATTTGTACATTATCGCGTACAATCATGTAACTATTTTTTTTCATTAATAATTAAAAACCTACGAGGTTATTTATAAAATGATAAAGGGCTTTTTTATTAAATTTGACCTGATGTACAAGCATACATCGACACTACAGTTCATCTACTATATCGCGCGTGATTATATTCACTAGTCTTCTTTAATTAATACCTCGATTATTATTACGAATATCGCAAAACGATAGGACTTTTATGTTTACTTCAATTTGTTTTATGTCCTCACAAAAAATAATAGAGGAAAGTCTGAGACACCCTGTATATTATCTATTTATGCTGTAACCAACGAGAGAGTACTTCTCTATCAATTCATCTATCTGGATAATTATTATTGAATAGATTTCTCAGGTATATGTGTATGTATATGACGGCTAAAATGTGCTCCATCGTACATAAACCACATATTTTGTACATATCGCCCGCCTCGATTGTTATAATTTAAATGTTTATTTATGATCAATTAATGATAACGTTAACATAAACTTTGCTTTATTATAACTTCGTGATCACTCGTATTTAATTATGATTTTACGTTAATATAAACTTTTTCCTTTATTTTGACAAGAAGAATATGCTCGAGAAGTTTATCCAAGAATTTCGCAAATGCTCTCTATATTTTACATGTGGCCTTCTTATGCAGGATTTACACTGCGTCTGACATCCGACGTTCCGATATTCATTAATAGAGTTTACTTCCTAGAGTTTTCAAACTAGCAACATTTTTGTCTCCAAAAAACTAATTCTTGAATATTGGAAATCGTATGTGGGATGTCGACACGGTAAATCCTGCATTATCCTGTGATGCTAGGCAACTTGATCCGGATATAATCCGGATTCTTGATATTAAAACAAAATAGTTATGTTGCAGCGTATTCGTTATTACAGAACATGTCAGTTATTATAGAACAAAATATACGATTTGCAGAGTCGTTAGTGACATAAGAATGTAGAGGAGGGTTGTCTTTTTCAGATATATACAGCCAAACAGCAATTAGTTGTCTGAAAAGTTGTAACTTAAAAATTCTGAAAAGTGATCTAACTTGATTAGAGCTTTCCTATTCCACCGTTACAAAAACAAATTCACTCAAGCCGACTGAAACATTCCATTGACATAAAGTTAGAATCAACTCTAAGTTGAAGTGAAACATTCACTCTTATGATATACTGTCATAACATTATGTATTTCCATTATCGCTCCGAGTTAACTCTTGCTCGTTTTGAATGAAATTTTACTCCAAGAAAGTGGTGGTTTATTCTTAGAGAATGGTAAAATATTATAAAACATATTAATATATATGCATATTAATACATCCATCTCGTTTTATTCTTTTCACTGACCGTACTTTCTAGATTTTTTGAAGTGGAGAGTTTCACACAAAACGAATAAAAAATGGAAATATTTCACTCGAAACGATAGTGAATATATTGCTACTCGAAATTGCAAGAGTGAATGTTTGACTCGAACTTAGAGTCGATTCATATGGATGAGCGGATGTTTCAATCGATTGAAACAAATTGTTCCTATGACGATGCAGTACATCAAAGTCACTTTTGAATTTTGAGTGAAAATATTTACTCCACGATTCAGAGTGGAAAATTCAGTCTATGCGAGTGAAAAATCACTCGAGTGACTCGTCTGTTGCTCTACTTTTCAAATGGACTTTTAACCCAAAAACTTTAAAGAATACAATCGATTGCAAGGGGTAACTTTATAATTTTAAATGGAATCTCCTATAAAATATTACATATTTGGATTCTACGGGAAAAAACAAATAAATTTTATCTGGAACATTTCTTTGAAAAATTCTTCTATCAAATTATAAATATTTAAACTTTAAAGTAGAGCACGTTCAAACTAATGTAATAAAACTGTAAATTAAAGACTTAAAAAATGATATCTCTCCATTTTTCCAAAGCCACGCGTACTTTTTTGAATAAAATATTTAGTGACAGATAGTTGCGGGGAATTCGCCTCTTGTTCAATGACTTCTTAGTTCACTTGATCTTACA
>NW_022639574.1:14424-61170 GCF_010583005.1 Odontomachus brunneus | reverse complement strand
ATATATATATATATATATATATATATATATATATATATATATAAATCTAGTATTTGCAAAATGATAAAGGGCTTGTTTGTTCAATTTAACTTAATGTATAAGTATATAATAGCATACATTGCCACTACAGCTCATCTACCATATCTCTCATGATTAATTATCAATCTTCTTTATATTTTCTTAATATCTCGAGATTTATTGCGAATATCGCGAAACGATATATGACTTTTCTGTTCACCTCAATGCATTCTACGTCCCCACAAAAATTGCGAATAAGAATTTGGAAAACCTTGTATACATATACACACACATACATATATTTTTATGTATGTATATGTATGTATATGTATATATATTGTTATATTATGTGTATATATATAACATAATAATAAATATAAATACCATTTAACACGAAGATAGAGTATCAAGACGTCGATAAAATATCGAAAACGTATGGTTTACAAAGAGAAGGGAGAAAGGAGAGAGAGAAGGAGAAAGAGAGAGAGAGAGAGAGAGAGAGAGAGAGAGAGAGTGTGTGTGTCGGTTCTTACGGACAAAGACGCGATGGCACGCAGCGATAGGAATAATCGACGATACTCTAAGAAAGAAAACTCGTGGGCCGGTCGGAATATAGTACATGGCGCAGGGTGAGTGCACATTCGTGATGTCTCTGTCGTGCAGCTGCACGGTGTACGGTGCACTCCCACGACCGGCACACGATGCGACGTGCTTCCGGAACAATTTATTATTCAGAAGATGGTCGAGGTTAAAAAGCCCATAGTCCACTTCGGGACCAACAGCGGATGTATCGAGATCGTGGCTTTCCAGCTATTCGATAAATAAATCTCGCGCAAAACCGCGAAATTTTAAATCTGGCTCTCGCCGACGGAGATATTGACGTACATCCATGCAATTATGTAGTAGCCATAAAAGGATTCGTTTTTAAATCCTCGGAGGAAAATCTCTTTCCAGCTGAATGTGAAAATTTACTTGAAACGATAGCAAAAGTAGCGTCTCGGTAAGAATGAGTATTTAATTAAAACGTAGATTTTTAATCCGTACAAATGAATTTTTTAACAGGCTAGAATTGACTTGTACCAATAATAGTAGAATATAGAGCTATTTCTTAAACAACCCAGTAAATATTAACAGTGACATAACATCAATGTTATAATTTAAATATAACGCATGTGTTATATAGCAGTTGTATTGTTAAGTGGAAAATTGTAACACTAATGTTGTGTTACTGTTACTTGGTGTTTACTGGGAAAATAGTTCTAGACATAAACAGTGCAAACAGAGCATTTGCAGCTCTTGCGTCTTTAGCTTTCATTGTTGTTCTTAGTTCACAATTGGTGTAGAGAAAGTATGACTCCATAGGTTTTATCAAGACAAATGTCGTCAAACAATTTCATGTCAACATTAAGATCCGATATTTATGCGATATTTATCTATTTAAGTCGTTTACTGAATTAGGTAGACATCTATTTACCTCCTGTGCTTTGATTAGTCCTAAGTACCTGAGTTAGTTCCAAACATATGCGGCGTTCCTAGTTTGACCGAAAGCCGTATGATAGTACGTTTAGCAGATTTCAATCTGGGCTTTATTCTTTAGTACTCTATAGTGGGTTAGGTTCTCATAGTTTTTGTCCCTTGAAAAGAAAGAAAGAAAGAAAGAAAGAAAGAGAGAGAGAGGGAGGGATAGGGAGAGAGAGAAAGGGAGAGAAAGGGAGAAGAGCGGAGAAAGGGCGGAAGAGAGAGAGAGAGAGAGAGAGAGAGAGTACTTTGCGCTATGGAGAGCGAAATTGTCTCACTCATTAACAGCGCAACTAATACCGGAGACTCTCGATCGCGGTCGAGGATATTCAAATTGTCCGAACGTGCCCCCGTGCTGGAATGTATGCCGCCTTCTCCCCTACGACGATAATAATCGGAAGCCATCATCGTAGCTCGCACAGGCTCATTGGCGGCGTAATAGAGGCCAGTATCTACGAATTGGCATCGACGAACGCCGTGTGTTGCGCCAGCTGCAGCAGCACAGCCTTGGACATGCAAAACTGCAACGAGAGAGAACGAACGACTGCCACCGCCCACGCCATCCGCCCGTACGCGTCGGGATTGCACCGCGGAAAATTGGATAATGCCGCGACCGCCGCCGCCACAGTCGTACAGAATATAATCGACGGTCATCGGGCGTCGTCGTTGCGGACCGTCGCGCACGGCGAACGGATTTTGCAAATTTTCCGGCGTTTTGCAGCGAGTTGGAGCGTGCCGTCCGTTTTGTTTCGCTCCGTTCCATAGCGTGCCATTCAGTTCCGTTCGGACGCTACAACGAGCCGGTAACGAGCGAAATGCCGGGCATTCCCGAAATTCCCGGCTTTATCGCGCGATTAACGGCGGTCGGGAAATGAAGCACACGGAATTTTTACGAACAACTAACCTTATGCACGCGCGATTAATTATCGATAACGTGCGGACGTATGCGGACTGAAATTTCGAACGGAGTCACTTTGCGGTTTCCTTTGCCGCTGGTTCAACGGGACGTTTAGAAGTCTTCGTATTCGCGTCGCGGCAAATGCGATCGAAACGATAATTAATTATAACTCGCGCTGCGAGTTATCATCAGGGAAGTTTCTCCCTTCTAGTCGATTTGCAGAGAGTTGGCTACTTCGCGACGGTATACTCTGGCTCGCGTTTACCTCAATATTTCAATAGTCAACTTCAATATTTCAATATTCAACTTCAATATTTTAGTATTTAATTTTACTATTTAATATTTCTGTGTCTAACTTAATGTAACAACGAAAAAATATGGTTAAAATAACTATAATTTAACTAGATCAACCATTTTTTTCTTTCAGTGTATTAATCTCTTTTATAACTAGAATCGAATTAAACGAGCTTAATTTCAGCGTTGTATCTCTTTCTTGTTTGTCTCTCTCTCTCTCTCTCTCTCTCTCTCTTGCTCTGTCTCTTTATAGTAAATACGCTGTTAACTCCATGTTACTGTTAATACCATGCTTACTCTCAGTGTTCTATATAAGATGTTTAACGTAAGATGTGACAACGCTCGTATACATGTAAAGTGTATCAAACTAAACAGGAAAATCCTTTACTATTTTGAAAATAGTGCAATAATTATTAAGATATTTATCAAAGGAGATTGACAAATGATGCTCGTGATGTGCTGGAACCAGTTCTGTACGATTTAAACAATATGTCTTGCCAGATAAAATTTGGAGAAAAATAACGCAGAATTTGTATGGAGACGGGAAGATGTAAAATATTGTATATCGCGGTTGTATTCCCGCGTCGTATTCGCGAGTGAGTGCATTACGGGCCGTTATTTATCGGTTTATTGCACCGAATGGCGTTCGCGACACAGAAATAACACGGCCGCGTTTAAGCGATCGTAAAAGCTCCGTCACCAGCCACGTGTTCCATCTTTACGTCATTTCTCGTCCGGAAACGGGGATTATTTGCGCGTTGCGCGACCATTTCATCCATCGCTATGATAAAAATTTCGCCGTACACTGAGAGAAGGATTTAGTAAATATTATCAAAATTTGGTTACTATTACTAAATGGTAGACGTAAATATAGCGGGCCAAAGCTATGGCAATACTTATTAATTAATTTAGTTCTGTAAAATAAATTATTTATTTGACAGAAGTAAAATTTATTTGCTTCCAGAATATATTTGGTAAATAAAACTTATTGAATAGTTGAATAGTTGAGCAAAATAAGCGATTTTGTAATAGTTACAAAATTTTTGGTAGGTTCAATCAACCATCTGTAATAATAGATATTGAAACGATGTAATAGCTGCAAATGAATGAATTTTTCGTTGTGCTGCAACAAAATATACTTACACTGGTAACAAAATAGAACTTGTACCTACTGAATCTTTTATTACATGGGATATAACAATTTCATAACAATTATCAAATATCTGTTCATAACTGTAATATATTTCATATTAAATATTTAACATTAAGTAACCATTACTAAATTATTTAATTGATGTTACTGTGAATGCAATTACGTCATACTCCCGATCTATTAAATATTTGGTAATTATTATCATATTTAGTATTAGTTACTAAGAATTCAACGAATTTCTGTAACTAAATGCAGTTTGTTATAGTTACCAGTCTTTTCTCTCAGTGTAGGACGGAAACGAACGAGCAGCTCCGAATATCGCAAGGCTATGAATAGTACCGTCGTTGCTCGCGTAATTACTATGCGGTCAATTCCGCGAACAACGATACGGCGTGCGCGTTCGACCCGTACGTATTTATTTGCAACTGATAAACGCGACGACGGGAGGTTTCTCAACATTTTTTGACTCAAGCGTCTCACTCTCGACGCAACAGACCGGCAGTTTTAATATCGTGCCGCCGCTGCAATCCACGTCTTAATTAATCAAACCGTGGTTAACGCCACTTTTTCATAAGTTGCGTGAGGTAATTAATGAGAAAAGTTCTTTTCTCCCCTCGTAAAGCGGCTGCCCGTGAAAAATGTAGTCCATCCCGTCGCCGAAAACGATATTTCACAGTTATGATTAGAATTTTTTCGCTTTAATAATCGTAAAAGTGATACGCGCGGAACGGTAACAAATTTGGGTGCGCGCACGGAAGCGCAATATATCAGACCGACTCCAAATGGGGAAGGTACAAATGAGCACTGCGAAAATAAGCTTATTAATTAAAGCCTGCCGTCATTCGTGCGTTATGCTTGCTCATAAACACCGGTTTCTAATTTACGGTAGTTCGTTTGCGTAGTGATGGATTTTTAATGGCGGTATCAAAAGAGCCATCATTAAATATGCCCGTGAATTTACTATTTATCGAGCAAAGACATTTTTCTATAAGTTTATTTAACTATCTACACACATGATAAACGTTAAACTATACACAGACTCTTTGAGGTATTCAACCAAGTAAATATTAATTTGAAACAAAGTTGAAATAAATATAGAAAGTGTTCCACATCGACAGCCAAGTATGGGAAAATGGCAGATGGTAAAAGTAAAATCGAAGATGTTTTATCATTTTTTTAATATGAGCAATAGTTAACGATTGATTAACTAATTAAGTTTAATGCTTAGCGCGTTCTAATTGGCGGAGCTCAGATAATGCAGCATTCGATTGGTTGTTGCAAGTCATATTATGAATTGTGATTATTGTCATAACATGCGTCGCAATCGACATTGCGAGCATTATAAAAGAGCATTCTAGAAATTTTCAATAAATTTTGGATTTAACAAAACGACGTTGTTTTTTCCTTAAATTAATATAACTTAATTATATAAATTAATATAATTATATAAATTAATATAACTTAATTAGAGGAAAAATAAAAGTGAATAATATAAAAGCTTTCGAATGATGTGTTACACATTAAGTTTTAGCACAATGGCAGTCTTACATTCTTCATTATAAAAATAGAAAAAAACATAGTAAACTATTGATCCAATTTATCCTGTGTATGTATATATATCTCGAATATTACTATATAAATTATGAACTTACAACCGCTGCATCTTTAAACGGTTTACAATTCTGAAATTTTTGCGTGTATACATGCATATAAATCTTTAATATCACAGTAATTTTTTATTAAAATCTCGACTATAGTTTAGAAGAGAAGTATAAAATAAAAATAAAACCAGAGAAGCAGAAATACAAAATAAAAAATGGAAAATAGAAATAGAAATTAAAAATATGACGTTAATCTCAAGGGACACGTATAAAAAGTGTCTATTTTAGTTGCAAATCTCTCAACTGCCGAACAACCAATCTTTTTTTTAACTATTCAGCTATGCAAATAGTATTTACAATTTAAATTTGAAAAGATTCTTGATATAATGGCCTTACAGACTTAACGTTCACATTTAACATCGTCGTCACTGTCGGCATGATCATCATCGTTCAAGCGCATATTCGATACAATGGTCGACCGCTCGTCATTCTCGCCGGAAGTTCGGCATTCCTGTTCGATACGGGGCGCCGGGCCAACAGTACACGCCGTATTACTACCGACCGACAGATATTGGCATTTCCGTATCGGGGATGGCGAATGCGCCTGCTGCATTCACCATCTCGAGAAGCACCTAATTTGCCGGGGAGCGAGAAATTTTCATACAGGTTGTTCGTGAAAATTCCACGACTTTCTGCGGCGACGACAACGCGCGTTCATCGGCATCAACCCTTACAACAGAGTGTCTGACAAAATACGTGTAAAGGTAGAGTACGTCCATCTGAAAAAATCCCTGGCAAACAACTATGTGAAATTTCGAAATATTAAAAAAAGAAAATTAGCGAACTAGAGTGCACGATGTTGTGGGCCGAGTTCTGTAAGTGCGAGATCTCATAAAAAATAATTGAGACGCGACTGTTTCTTAGTGACGACACGTTTGCGATACGTCGAAAAACAATTGCGTATGCGTCGTTACTCCACCTTTAGCTGTCAGTCAATGTCTTTGCTGCTAAGAGACAGTCACGTTTCAGCAATTTTCGGTGGAATTTTGCGCTTATAGAATCCGTCCCATAATATCGCGTGTTCTGATTCATCAATCTTTTTTCATTAATATTTCGAAATTTCACGTGGCTGTTTGCAAACTATCAGGGGTTTTCGTAGACTCAGATGGACGTACTCTACCTTCACACGCAGTATTGAATATTTTGCGTTAGACACTCCTTAGTGTCTAAAGATTAGTATCTTGCGATATACATGGAAAGGGAATGCTTTTGTGGATCAAAAGTATGTCCAAGTTGCGTGTGAGAGAGAAAGAAAATAAGGACTAAAAATCCTCTGTGCGTATGCGCTGAAATTGTAGAGTATAGAGACCATAGAGACCTTTGAATTAGAGCTGACCATAAGACAGCCAGTTTTGATCGGTCCGTTTTGTCAAATCCCACACAGTATCTAATCACAGTACTCCTATCACAGCAGGTTAGGTTGGGTTAAAGAGAGACAGACAAAGAGAGAGATTGAGAATATGTTCCTCTCTTTTTGACAAAACCGTAGTTATGGCCAGATTTTGTTTCCAGAGACTCTAAAGCCTGATATACAATATGCTCTTTGCGTTTTGTTTCTTGTCTTCTATCTTTTTCTGGCTTAAAGCTTAAGATTTGAGTCAGAAAGAGATAAAGAGAAAAAAGCAGGAAGTAAAGAGCATATTGTAGATAAGGCTTAAGAGATCGTCGAAACTATATTAGCTGGCAACGATTTCGACGCATGCGTGCACAAGACAATTAGTCCATGTTTTTCTCTTTGCTCTCTTGCACCTTGCTCTCTAGCAACTTTCCTCTTTCGCACGCAACTTGGATACACTTTCGGTACCCGCATTCCCCTTCCATATATATATGTATGTTCTAAGCATAGACCGAACACCGACCGTAATGCAGCCCGGCAACGCTCCGTTCGCTGTTCCTGCAATATGAGAGCACAGCGGCGGTGAGCGGGAAAGTGTAACGCCGTCGTCGCCGCTCCGTCGAGAGAAGAAAAAAGATTATACGTAAATAAAGAACATTTCGCCTTGTTACACTGAATTACGGCGAGCGTAATTGCGGAGCGCCGCCGCCGCAGTGAGAAGAGATTAATGAGAGCCAGTAAAATGAGTGTCGGGGCGTGTATATAGTAGGAAAGGCTCGCTGCCGATATCGCGTGCGCGCTTTTTATTCAGTCGATTTAAACCCAACGTGTTCGAGAGTCTTCGTAAACGGGGAACGTTCGGTTTTCCGCGTGCGAAACGGCTGTTTCCAGCGGGCGAAGTGGACGAACGGCCGGATGTGTGTGCGCGCGCACGCCTGCGGCGACATCGCCGATACCAATTTTTCCAGCGACCTTTTAATTAAGCGACCCGAATCCCGGCCATTTCTAAAGCCACGGCAAACTCTTCACGCTCGACTGATCGCTTTGACAGCGCGCTTCGCAAGGAACAAAAGAATATATATGGGTGGCGTGTAACCATGTTGTTTCAACTGGTGGCAGTGCGGGCGGCCATTTCGACGCGGGCTCGATGTCGATTTTAATTCTCGCAGTAGCTACGCTATTGGAGCTTTTACACACGAATTTCTATAATCACAAACGTAAAATATAATTTCAAGAGGTTCTAAAGCTCAGTGTCGTATTTTCAGTGAGATATCAAGAAGATCACTCATAAATTTATTATCACAGATAAAATTACGTTTCTATATATTTATTTCGTTATCTAAGTAATTTGAGGTAAAAAGTTGAGACGAATATATCACACACCAGCCTCCAAATACTGATATGGCAGACAGCAGAAATAAAACCGAGACGAAGATCCTTTGTTATTTTTTAATACGAGCAATAGTTAACGATTAATTAATTAATTAAGTTTAATGCTTAGCGCTCGTGTGGACAACTACCTATGGTCAGTATAGTCAGTAGTTAGGGTAAACGGCTAGAAAGTCGGTATGGTTAAAATATGATTCTGAGATGCAGCAGACGAATTTGGAAAAGGCTGTGATGCTCTCTTAAAATGAATCAGTGAAACATCATTGAAAAGAGTGAATATACATTGATTTGCAGTTATAAGTGTTGCACTGAAAGTGTTCAGTGTTATATTTATAACTGATATCAGTGACTATTCACTGATTCACTTTAAGAGAGTAGGGATACCCGAGAAAAAGAGAGTTTTTCGTAAAGAATCACGGGAGGATCTCGGGAGGAGATGCATAATGCGTAACGAGAGAGTGAAGACATTTAGGTGTTACAACAATTTATAGATGTTATATCTTTAATATGTAGGATGTTTGATGCAAAACCACATGTGAAGGTAGAACATATCTAAGCACGAGGATCTGTGGCATTTTGCAATTATACGTGAAAACTTGATATTAATAAAAGAAGATTAGCGAATTAGTGTACGCGACGCTGTGGAACGAGTTTTCTAGCTCAGTAACACGTGTATATATGACACGCTCACGATATATCAAGAAATAATTATCCCCGCGTCACTCGCATCCTTCCTGCGCCTTCAGATGTCAGTCGATAATCATTATTGTTAATAGGTAATCGCTTTTCAGTTATTTTTGATAAGCTTTCGTCTACGGAGGTCGTTCCACAACGTCTCTGGTTTGCCAATCTTTTTTCACTAATATCTCAAAATATTTTGTAGTTATTTGGAAAATGATAGAGAGGAATTTTTTGTTCAGTCTGACCTAATCTATCTGCACACATGGTTTTTGTATGTCTTGCGTTAGATATCCTGTATATTTATTCTAACAGAATGAGTGTTTCCTCTTGATTTAAGCTTTCCGCTCCTTTGACTACACTGTATTCCAATTTGGAAGGATTGTCAAGAAAAATAGGACACAAATTTATTGTTGAAGTATCTCCCTATCGCGCTGCGATGTTGAATAAATTACTCAAATTAAACGTATTCATTTGTCTTTTATTATTGTTTGATGAAGTCGGGAATTACCATGTGCTCTGTATTAAACCCGTTAACATATCATGTGAACGTTAAAACGATGTCGCGCGTTCGCGCAGTGGCTGTAAAAAGTTGGACGATAAACCGGCCAACCGGGTATCAGGGGAAAAGCGCGGGCGGACAACACGGTTTGATCAAGCTGCCCGCGTATTTTGTAGTCGTATCTCGAGGCGGGTTAACGCGTCGCGGAAAATTAACGAACCGTGTCGCCCCGACGTCGCGCTGTCATCGGTGCTGAGAGAAAAAAAAGAAACGGATGATGTAGGGAGGGAGGGGGGAGGAAGAAAGGAGAAAAAGGTGAAAAAAGTTACGAGTGGTAGGCGATTACTCGCTATTGCGCGCACCTCGTTGCGGCGCGGACAGTTTCACGACGAATTAATACGTTTTCGGTTACGGGACCGCCGTAAATTAGCGCGTCGCTTGGTAGTGGCGGCGGTGGCGGCGGCGGCGACGATAAATTGACGAACGTTAACAGCCGTGCGCGCGAGCGAGCGCGCGTCGACGAAACAGCTGCTACGCGTAATTTTTTTCCGGGCCATGCAATCAATGCGCAAATCGTACGCGGCGTATGGTGGACCGTTTCTCTCTCTCTCTCTCTCTCTCTCTCTCTCTCTCTCTCTCTCTCTTTCCCTCTGCTCACGTCGGCCCTTCTCATGTCTCTTTTTTTCGCGCGCTCATCGTCACGAAATGCAAAACGGGCGCGTGAGTGCTGCGGCATCGTCGACGTCGCACGGAAAATCGCGCGAAATGCATCCCCGAATGCGGCGCGAATGAGAAAGACAATTGGGAGAATTTGCGTTGTCTGTTAACACTCCGAGCAGCACGCACGCGAGCGCGCAATCCGTATGACGTGTTGTGTATGCTGAAACACCGCACACACGGACAGCTCCCGTTTCAGCGCCGCTTATCTTCCAACGAACGAGAATCGCGGTAAACGTCGCTATGCAAACTGTGGACAGCGATTTCGCCCGTGTGATTTTATAATCTGTGTGTATGCTTTCTTAAATGTAGAAAGGTGGTGTAATTTTTACTCATACTGTGCAAAGCATTTATTTTAGAAATGATAACTTATGATATGACACGATTGAGACAGGGATAAGTAAATTTTATTCATTCGATATCTCATAAAAATAGCGGTATTTTTTTCAGTAGTCGATGAAATAAATGCAGGAGGGAGAGTTTAAAATTTTCAATATTAGTAAAAGTTTTTACTCATATTGCTATCTTTTTTAGGGTTTTAAAGATATCGACTCGATTAAGAAATAGGTTGCTTAATTAAGCTTAGAGTAAATACTATGTGTATGTGAAATTAAATTGAAAAAATTTAATATTTGCAATTATAATTGTACAAAGAAAGAAATAATTTGAGAGAGAAATAATTATAATTAAAAACATTTTTATAGTATTATCGATAATTTTGCATATCGCTGTTACTATCTTTTTGCTGAAACAAGAAAATTGGCGTCGAAAATGTCGATAATTTGTAATAAAGTTAATGATTTTTTCTCTTTGCGTGTAGGCTATCATCGTGATATGTTAATAGATAAAAGAAGACTTCGTGATCCTTTAGATCCCTTTTAAAAATATCGGCTTTAGGTGGTAAAGAAATAAGATTCTTGATTAACTTAAGAATGAACAGCGTACGTGTGTGAATTAGGCTGTCATCACGATGTCAATAGATAGAGGAGGACACGTTGCTCAAATATTGAAACAGACCGATGAACATGACTTGTAGATAGGAGATGAGCCGCCCATACTGATCTGGACGTCTCTCATCGACCATGCGGCTGAATCGCGGTTTTAACATAAACATAATGTCGATTAACACGCCGTATTTCACGGTGTAGAAAGCGCAGAATATTTTAAACTTGCGACTGATAACACGACCCGTCGACACATCGACGAGCATTTAAAAGATTGTTTCGCGTATCACAGTTATAATAAATCCTCTCGCCCTGCCGCGCTGTTGTGGTTCAAAATATTACGATATTTATATGTCTAAATGAAAGACGTAATAAAAAGCATAAATTCATTTTGCAGGAAAAAGTTCCACAATATGGCACTATATCGTCAAGAGTTTTATAAAAACAAATTTTGTTTTATAAATATTTCTCTTTTGATCCCTTCGTCGAAATGTTTTTTGTAAAATGTTTTCCAATGTGGAATTAAATTTCTAGATGAAAAAATAACACGGTTATATGCGTAAGAGATCACTTTTTACGAGCAATATACTTTGTAAATTTCGTTAAAATCACTATGCAATGCGTGACGCAAACGGACGAAAGTAATTTGATATTCTAAGCATGAATATGCTGCCGTAATTCAACGTACAATTATTTAAGTCATATAACACTATTACTTAATTATCAGCGCTAATAATTTCGCTGCTACGGAAAAGCTTTCATCGCGGCGCACATGAAAATAGAATTTTAGAATTGCGCACAAAATAGCCAGTGCACCGAGAACAAAACCATTCGGCGTATGAAGCTCGATGTGGAAAGTTTTAAAGCGTTTTAAATCGTCGTGCTAAAGTCACTCTTAACGTTACGTACAGTTAAGGCAGCTTTTAACGCAGCAAAGTATCACCCTACACCGTATCGTTTACATAATTTCGTCGTCATCTGGCTTCTCGGAACTCCGCGCGTTGCGATATTATGCCCAACACAGCACATGCATAAAACGATAACTTGATAAGCATGAAGCTTGCGATATATAGCCGAAAGACAATTTTTCTCTGCTCTCTCTTTCTCGTAAGAACTTAGAACTTCGTGCAAGAAAACAGTATGTGTGCGTTTCCGCTTGTGTTTCGTGAATTATACAGTTATCATCATTGTGCGCATACACTGTGTTCGACACAATATAGCAACACGTGGAGTTCCGATTGCTCTTGTAATAGATATAAATAGAGAGAGATAAATATAGATAGACAGATAGATAGACAGATAGATAGATGGATAAATAGATAGATGAGTAGATAGAGAAAATGAAAGAGAGAGGAGAGGATTATAGAGAAGCGATTTTGAATTTAAATATAAAGTTTCTATCATCAAAGAAGTAGCGGCCAAAATAAGATGGAACAATACGTTCACATCTTCTAAACAAGATGTGATATAAACTTTACCTTACAAAAGTAAATAAAAAATACTTCAACCATATGAAAATCTCCAAAAGCAGGATAAGTGATGTTACTATAAAACAAGTGATTCAAAAATATATTCTTCAAATTAGAAAAAAAATCTAAGAAAAAAACGCACCAAAAGATACTTAAGTCGTATTTATTAAAAATATATGTAAAAAATTGACTAAAGTGATAAAAAAAATAAAAATAAAAATTAGTGTTCAATGTCCTTCAAAGTAAAATTTTATTTAGCAAAATTTTAAAATTTAAATAAAAACATTTTCTACAAAAATGGTTCTCGTCTAAAATATTGCATTCTAAGTTTTGCGATTATAATGAAATTATATATGTTACTGATTTTAATAATTATACGATCAAAAATTGAAATGAAAAATTACAAAAAAATATAATATCGAAACACAAAAATTGATGTGATCATCGTATAAAAACATACGCGAACTTAAATATATTTAATTTCGCTATAAACCTTCAAAACTGTTAAGACATTGTAGTAAACATTTTTTAAATATAGCTTTATCATGAGAGGTTAATGTACAAAAACAATTATAATGATTTAGGATACGAATTAAAATTATTGTGTGTTATATCCTGAACGATATATCATAACATATTATAATTTACTTTCTTGTATTTAGTAAATTTAAATTGTTATGACTCCTTGTTGCGTTCCCACTTTGCTGTGATGGTAGGGCTTAAGATTGAATTTGGGGCATCCGCTCAGGGTTGTTTCTCGGATGCGGGAAACTAGAGAAATCCCTCAATAGCTAAGGCATTAGCTACCGTGCCGAAGGCTACGTGGTATAAAGGGCGTTGCATCACAAATGGTTTCCCCTGGATACCATGCAATCTTCAGGAATATTTAACCAAATCCTGTGTACTCGCAGTTCTACCTAAGTGAAACTGTTTATCCACGATATTCGTATGTATTCAGGCACGATGTAATATTAATATAAAAAATAAATAAATAAATAAGATGTTCTAAAGGAAAGTAGCTTTAGAGAGTGGCCATTTTATATGATGACTAGAGAAATTCGCGCTGTTAAGTCTAAGGACAAGTTTGACCCAGACCTAAAGTCTGGAAAAACACGTCACGTATAGAGATACTACCTGATAGAAGTTACACCAGAAGGAGGAAAAGGCTCACATCGCTCGACTGATGAAATTGCTTCCTTTTCAAAGACTAGGAGACACAGTACGTTTACACAGGATGACTAAACGAAGATCGACTCAAACACACCTGATTTTTCAAAAGAATAACGGATCTAGTAAAAGGATAATTGAGTAAAAGATTTAAGGTTAACAATCAGTGTAATGTGAATTTCTACTGTATGGCGCAGGCAAGTACTCATAAAAGATGTAAGCCTACTTAACATCATTGTAAACACAGAGTTGCACATCTTCAATAAAGGCTTGGAACTGACCTTTATAATCCTAAGAAGTTAGGAGATGATTGACATTTTATCGTCTGCACGAAAAGGATAGTAGAATTAGTCAAAGATTAGCAAGACTTTAATGAACTTTCAGAATAGGATCATAAATAGATCCGCTTAATCCTTAATTAATCTTGTTTTAAAGTCAAGTGGAGCCGCAACCTAACAGCATAGAGACTAGAGAGAGGCTACAGAGTCTTAAAGTGCCAAATAAGAAATATATTTCCTAAATGTTACTTTAAGGAGAATCTAGACCGTTATGTTAGTAATATCACACAGAATTTTGATAAATTGAACTGCCTTATTAAGCCGAAGTACACTTCGATTAATGTTTCTGGATGGAATAAAGATATATCTATGAAGCTCAAGTCGGAGATGATAAGAGATAAAGAACCTCTTAGAGGCGGTTTCTCAATAGCAGTTTAAACTTGGATTCAAGTTTAAACTCTATTCTAACAATGTGTTTGTTTAAACAGAGTTTAAGTTGAAATCTAAGTTTAAACTATCATTGAAAGACCGGTCCTCAGTGTGTTTACAAGCAGGAGATGGTAATTATAAAGAATGTATATATGGGCTGGCCTACAATAAGATTTAGAGGCGCTCAGACTACAGACTCAAGCTTTCAATAGTGCATCACTGGGAAAATCTCTAGAATCTCTGATGGAGATTTACACTTTCCAGAAATCCTACGGATTTCCAGAAAAATTTCTCCAATATAAGTCCAAGATATAATAAAAGTCTAAACTTGGACGTTGGCAGCAAAAAAGTTTTACCCTAGCGAAGTAGAATAAACTATTAAGACTCTCGAATCCTACAAGATATACTTTTCCAAGAAGGGATGTCCCTTGATTCCCTTAATCAAAACTTTCAAGGTTAGTATTGATTTGAGCTACATTCTTTAGACTTAAAAAGTCACTAAAACGGTTCCATTAGGTGGTTTTTAGCTTTTTGGAAGTTTAGAAGAATTGGCTATATTATATACACTGCTTTTAATCATTACACATACACATTTATCATATTCGTTTCCCTGGAACTCCTGAAAAGTTGATTAATAGATTTTTTAAATCCGGATATCTGTTAGACAATTTTTCGTCGGTCATTCATTATACTTATAAAGAATAAACATATAGAAGCTCTGTTATTTTTATTATCTTTGCTCGATTGTCTTGTAAAAGATCCATTCCATCTTACAAAAAATATAAATCCAACTCAAGGCTATGAGATATGTCTTTTTCTTGATATCGAAGGAGATTTTAATAACACTTTAAATACAATAATTAAAAAAAAAATCTTGATTGACGGTAAAATTCTTGAAACGCTCCGGAAATCGGAAAGAAAATATAATAGCGAGCCTAGTCAGAAATCTGAGAGCTCTAGCTTATATATATATATATATATATATAAATAAAAGTCTAGCTTAGATGCTATTTACGGGAAAAAGTTCCTTCTCTTTTTTTGTAGTACTACGTGGTCGACAATCTATTTAAAAAATTACAGAAAAAGATCTCTTTGCATTTAGCCATATTGATAATGAGACCTATCTTGATCTATCTTTTTCTAGAAATTCTTAGCAATCGAATGAACAGAGTAGGTCTTCCGTAAACTGGCAAGGCCAAGGATCTTACTATAAACCCGTTCAAGACCAATATCATGGTCTTCATCAGAAAGCACAAACTGATGTCAATTGAGCCACTTAACTGTGGAAACAGGGCGGTAAACTTTAACAATACCGTGATGTACCTAAAAGCTGTCTTGAGTTTCAAGCTTAACTGGATACAACACTTTATGAGGAAACGTAATAAGGTACGGTTCATTCTCTCACTACATGAAAATTAGAAATGAATTAGCTGATTTAATTGCTATTTATTAAAAGCTATTTGTGATACATATATATATATATATTTTTTTTTTTAATTTCGCAAATTAAATATTTTAAGAGAGAGAGAATTCGTCTCTTTGACTAGAAATTTTTATATTTTAGTAGGGAGATTAAGTAAATGTCTACTCAGACCCTCTATTTTTTTAATATAATAAATGAATAACGTATATGTGCATTATTTTGTTAATAAATTTTATTTATCTATTTCAATTAATCTAAAATCAAACATACTTCTCCTAAAATATTTTGATTTATCATAAGTTTTCTCTCTCTCTCTCTTTCTTCCTCTCTCACATCGGTCGTTCAAAATTTCCAGAAACTACGGTATTACGACTATTACAACAGCTGCATTTAAATCCAGATTTTACAGCAGCCGCTGTATTCACTATAAACGTACTAATACGAACATACTAAACAGTGCAGAGCGATATGTGTGCGTATTACATTCTTTTAAACACTACGCATTCAAATATATGTGTCGCGCTACAAGTGTATTTTGAGAGATTAAATCATTCTACGTTTTCGAAAAAACAGAAAATACAATACTTTTTATTCTTCGCGGATAAAATCTCGAAACTTACTGCAATTTTAAGCAGCCGCAATAAAAAATGTGCATCGATATTATATAAAAAGAAATGGCTATTACATTTTCTATTATTCTTCATTTCCTGGGATATTCTAGTTAAAAGTTTGATTAACGCGAAAACATCCGATAATCTATTGGCAGCGCTTTAGCATTTAATATAAACAATAAACCTGTCATCAACTTGTGATTTTATTTTATATAACACAAAACGCTGTAATAGCTGTAACATTTGCTTAGTGTCACTAGAAGTTTTCAATCACACACATTATGTTTACACACTTGTGCATCATGACTATTGATTATTTGAGGAAATAGCACTGATATTTCACATATTATTTAGATAACTTTAGATAGATAAGTAGCTTGTAACGTAAAATATTAAATCATACATAAAAGAAAAAATAATATATCATATCATATAAAGTAATATATCATATCATATAAATATCATTGCCATTTCCTAAAATGATCAACAATCATAACATGCGAATATATAAATGCGTATCATCAAAGGACTTAAGTAGAAAGAGTGACCTCTTTTTAGCCAGTGGCTAGTTTCTGACCAGTTTAGATAACGCTTGTTTCGCCAATAAATGAATAGTAATACTAGTTCCTGACCTGTTTCTAGTCAATGGAAATCTTTCTACTTGTGGAAATTTAACTGACCATGGATTTAAGGTAGGGTTCATTTAGAGCCGCAAGTACTTCAAAGCAAGAGATAGGCTAATCATATTGGTTTACTTGTCGTTTCGAAGCATTTGCAGTTTTGAGCGCGAATTCTGTCCTTAGTCAATATTAAAATTATGTTTGTGTATTCTAAGACTCAACAAAGCCTTATTAAATTTACTAAACCAAAACTCATTACTCCTTCTAATCGCGTTTTTTCCGTGAAATTTTTCATATTTTTCCGAAAAAATGAAAAATATGAAAAATATTTTTTTTTACTATATTGCTTTTAATTCATCTTATCAAAGCTATAGAGAGAATTTTGACTTTTTTCACAGCATGTAGAGTCCAGCATAGTAGAGTAAAGCCCGATTTACAATAAGAATATAGTTTAAGAAAATTTGGATATATGACTTTTTTTCTGACAAAGTACCTTAGCATTTTATCAAAAGCAACACAATATATAATAATATTACAGCATGTGATATAGTTTATGTCGACATGAAAAACAGTAGTTTTCTATAGTCACTAAGATTTTGATATGTGTGTGAAGCAAAAAACATACAGAAATAAAAAATTAAATATTTTCCATATTTTTCTTTGGAAAAAATACAAAGGAAAGTTTTTCGAAAAAAACTGAAATTTTTCCAATTTTACTGGAAATTTTTCCATGCCTCAGAGCCCTAATCAAGCAGTCAAAATGACAGATTAGCCGAATAATTAACAGTCTGGATATCGTGTATACGCATATCCAGACGCAAACAATCGAAAAGACTAGCTAGTTTTAGTCTAGCAAATATTAACTTAGAAACCTTAAGGCTTTATTAAAGCACAGTGTACTTGTCGTACATACGACGCAACCGCGTCGCAGGATACGAACATTTCGTTAGTTGAATGGAAGCTGACGGAAGCCTAAGGAAGCGAACAAAGATTTACTACTTCGAGGGGTATTCAAAAGGTCTTGATATTGAAAAATTAACGTTCACATTTCTTCGCTTTAGAGGAGCTTTTTATAACGGCAATCGAAACGTGCGCTCACTCCTTTATAATCCGACTCCCCGGTGAATAAAAGAAGATACGATTCAGAAGAGGAAACGCGATAGTGGCACATCGGTCGTGTTCGTCTAAGGCAGCCTCCGGAGTTCGCCGAATCCATTTAGTTTCGTACCTTGAATACTCCAAACGCCAAAGTTGGATTGGCTCGGCGTTACGAGCGTGGACTGAAGAGGGGAAATAGGCGCTGCGCGTCGGAGAACTGGAATTAAACGCGTCGATGTGATCCACGCTATTTAGCACGATCAGCCGTCTATCGGCTTAAAGTATGCGCGTGCTTAAACAATTTCGACGACCGAATGCAAAGCTTCGGCGCGATATACCGAGAAACTTTTGTAGTAAAACTTACGTTAAAAATATATTTCTTACAGAATTTTTAAAATAAAAAGTTAGACCGTGCCGATATAGTAATACACGGTAAAAAACAGTTTGTGTTGAAATCGATCCGAATAGAATATATTGCGTTAAATTTTTTACATACCGATACACTAATTTAATGTCTTATACCGTTTTGTGATATTCGCAATAATTATCAAGATATTAATTAAAGAAGATTTGTGAATGATCACGCGAGATATGATAGATAGAGCTGTAGTGGCGATGTCTGTCATTGTGTGCTTTCTTACCTCAAACTGAACAAAACAGTTTTCTATTATTCTTCTAATAACTTTGTAGATTTTTAATTATTAATTAAAGAAGATTTTTTAGTGAATGGTCACTCGTGATAATATATTAATATCATCTAATTAATAACTAAAAATTGATAAAGTTATTAGGAAAAAGGTAGAGGACTTTTTTGTTCAATTTGATATAATGTACAAGCACACGACAGCAGATGTCGCCACTACTATAGTTCATCTACCATATCCCGCGTGATTATTCATAACAATTCTTCTTTAATTAATATCTCGATAAATATTGCGAATATTGCAAAATAATACAGAACTTTTATGTTCACGTTAATCCGTACTATATCTTCACGAAAGTTTTGAAAGTTGTTCTGGGACACTCTGTACATTTGGGGGGAAGGGGGAGTCACAAAATTGTTTTGGTATTTAAAATAAAAATTTATAAAATTTTAGATACAGATACAAGATAAAACGTAATTCGTTACAGTTATAGTTGTTGAATTAAAAAATACAATTAGTTACAAATAGAGATATGCAAAAAGTATCTGGATACTGCACTGAGAGAAAAATTATCTTAAAATCAACAAATATTTCGTTGGTAGGTGCCATTTAAATCAAGTAAACAATATTTGATTTAAGTAAAGAGAATGTAGATTTAAGCAAATATGTTAATGGCACCCACCAAGGAAATATTTGTTGATTTTAAGATAATTTTTCTCTCAGTGTGTAATTAGATATATGTAATTAGATACATTATAAAATTGCATAGGAGGAGAAGCGTAAACGGTATACCGTACTGTATTTTCTTTATAATCGTTGGAATTAAATTTTATGTTGTTTGCAAACAAAGCGAGATAGAAAATGCGCGAGTTAAACGGATAAAGAGAAAGCGAGTGAACAAATATATTGCTTTGAAAGCGCGTAAATTTTCGTTTTCGATTCTAACCGACCAACACGACAAACCTGTTGCATTAACCTAATAATTTATAATCGCGAGACGTATACACCTCTCGCTTGGCGTTTGCGGCTTGGTAAAATTTTACGAAACCTCGCCACTGCGGGATAATCAGTCGTTGGCGTGTAGAGGGTTGCATAAAAATGTACATGCGCACACATAATCGGTGCGCGAGTATGCGTGCGTGCAACCGCGAGTGTTAGATGAATGATAGCATTCTAATTTCGTCGCGCACGCGATGTGGTCGCGGAGGCGCTACATGGCCGGAGGCACGGTTTGCTTTTTGGGTCACGTACAGGATAAAAGCTCGAAGCTTTCGTGTGCTGCCGTGAGACGTACGGGATTAATAAAATATCGAGCGAACGCGCAAACCCACGATGGTTGTGCTCGATTAAAAGCCGCCGCTAACGGAGCTTCGTTTACGTTCGTCATTGATAAAGCGAACGGAGCTTTTTCGTTTACTGCGGCCGGCCGGAGAGGAATGGAGCACGGGATAGATGAAAAGTGGAAAGAGATCGCGCGGGAAAAAGGTACGACGAAAACGTTATTTCGTCGCGAAGATATTGATTGGATGATAATTATAGCTGCGTGTAACAGAAGAATGCTGGAAAAGTGTCATTAAATACCAGTTTGTTAGCAGTGCGTAAAAAAAACTTTATTGTCCTATAGTTTTTTATGTACTAAAATCAAATTTGTTCATAAAAAGTTCTCAACATGGGAAAATATCGGAATTAATCAAAAAGATCAACGTGTTAATAATAATGATCATAATTGTGTTTAAAAACGAATAGAAAGATGTTTTCAATCACCGGAAAAACTTTACTAATATCAATAACTTAACCTAACAATTCGAGGAAAGGGCACGAGAAAATGACATTGAACAAATGGTGGGATCCTTCGCGCATGCATACCTACACATGCGTACCCTATATAAAAACTCTGTTGCATCCGTCATTGCAAATTACTTATGTCGCTGTTACGTCACTTCACGCATGCGTATAAGAGTTCCTGTTGCGGAGAAATTCTCACGATCCCCCATAACTGCTAAAGAGAGAACATTGTGCTGTTGCTTATCCTTACATCGCTACTCTTAAGTCTCGTTGCATCGTGCCCAGTCACGCATCAGTTACACACTCGCGATTACAATTACAAGACCATCAAGAGATGCATCTCGCGTCAAATGAATGCGAGAAACGAATGTGAGGTCGGCCGCGTATAGATTACGTGACGCCTCTAGTAGATCGAAAGGAAGATTACTGTATCGCCTAAATTAATCTGAGTTCAATTAATTCCTTAGGATCGATTTACATCAGAAAATTATCTTTATTTTTTTTCCTAAATGATTAATAAGAGGAGATATTACAACATAAAGTTCAAAATCGCCAAATTTTCGATTCAGAAGCATCGTCTCCATCGACCAAGTCTCGCGGTGTCCTACTATTGTTTTACTTTCTGCGTTAAGAGATGGCACGAGGTGCGTCATGAGAGACAAAGAGAGACAAAAATATAGTTTTAAATTGTCGAAAGTTCGGGCTTTATAGACCGATTTACCGACAATACAATTACTGTGTTACCATACAATTAGGTATTATAGGTTAATTATAGATTGGAGTTTCTGATTATCGACCAGACTATTTTCATGATTAGTAGTCAATCAAAAAATGTAGCAGCTTGCGGCGATTCAATGTACAAATCTAGCGAGACAAAATTATTTAAAGAGAAAGAAGTTGTAACTTATATTATTTGTAACAATATTTTATTAAAAAAAAACTATGCACAATAAAAGGAAACATTGAAAATCCAGAATTTACTACGATTAACATTAATAATCATAGTCAGATAACAATAATAATAATAATAATAACAGTTAATCGGAAATATCAGAATCATTATGTGCAAAAATTATTCTACTATATCAGAAGTTTTAATTAAAAATCCACTTTTTTATTTAATTCCTTTCCTGGTTTGAGTGATGTAATTACTGGATTGGAGTTATCAATAAATTACGAATAATATTCGTATTTGTGTCTTTTCCTATCATTAAACACAATATCTACTTAACATAAGCGCTCATAATAAGTTAAGTTTTTGTTTACCGCGAAAGCAGATAACAAATTCCTAGAAGCATTACAAAAAAGGTCGCAAAGAACAAAACATATTCGATCATAAAGACGCATTTTTATATGCTTTCGCAATGAACAAAAACTTAATCGAGCATTTTTATTAAGTAGATATTGGGTTTATTCTTAATTTCGAAATAACTATTTTTATGATAAATATTTTTCAAACAGGTATTTCATATTTTTCATATTGTAAGTTTGTAAAAACAGCAAAATTTTTGTACTTCTTTGTATGTCATGAGAATGACTTTATTTTATAAAATTATTTTTGTAAATCTTATTGGTAGCAGTTTAATGTGCGTATTTTTACGACCTTGCGACTATGATTATTAATATTGATCGTAGTAAATTTTTTCAATACTTGTTTTTGTTGTGTTTTTTTAAATAAATAATAAATCATTAATAAAAATAATACACAGACAATATAAGTTATATAAAGACAACTTCTTTCTCCTTAAATAATTATGTCCCGCTAGATTTGCAAATTAAACTACTGTGCAGCATCTCGCGCCAAGTGAACGCGCGAAGCAAGGCACGGTAGGCAGGTGCGAGGCCGACCGCCTATTATTACGCCTTTACTTGATCGGAGGCAAGATTATCGTACCGTCCAAACGGCTAATCCGACTGAGTTCCAAGTAGTCTCAATCGATTCTTCAGGATCAATTTACATCCGGGTCGCATGCAGTGTACGTGCGCTACCGCACATAGTACCGTATGCAATAGCGCACGCATGTATACACGTGCAGAATAAACATGCGTTTGTGTGCGATCTGCATACTCCTCTCTATTTGCTACCAAATGGCTGCCATCACCTTATTCTGTCTAAGTACGCATGGCTCAGTCGAAACTAATTTTTTTAAATAGATGCATCATTGCTGACGCCTAAAATTCGAAATTTACTTCAGTATGTCCAGAACTATTTAAGAACTATTTTAGATAAAGTAGAACTCAGATTTCGGACAGCATATCACTTTATTCTGCCGAAATGCATATTGTTCGATCAAAATAAGTTGAAAAAAATATTGCTGGTGCCTAGAAACTCTTTGAAATTTGCTTTAATATGCTCAGGACTATAAGAGAAAATTTTTAGATAAAGCAAAATTCTCAGATTTCGGACAGATTTCACATCCCAAGAAGCATGATTAAGCATGGTCAATTTTCTTCTTTTTAAGAGTATTCATTGACAAGCTTAATCTTTAAAAAATAAGTAAAAAAACTAGTAAAAAATAGCGCAACTAGTATAAAATAAAAACTGCTTTTTAATTAATTTTAAGCGCTCATAAGAATCGCTTTATATAGAAAGAGATATGTAATGCACCTATTACAAAAAATAAAAACTAAAAAATCATAATTTTGTGAATTAAATCGTATTCTTGCATAATTATGGTTAATTTTGAGTAGAATTTCATGAATATGCCATGAATTCATGCTGACGTGGATGCCCCAAAATAGGCATGGTTTGATAGGACCTAGATATAGTCAAAATAAGCAAATTTTGAATGGAATTTCACGAATAGGTAATGAATTGATGCTGATGTGGATACTCCAAATGAGGCTTGTGCTAATAAAGCTTGATTAGGAGCAATCTAACCAATTCCTGAAATTTCAGGTTTCAGTGAAGAAATGATTATTCATTAATAGTTAATGATTAATTATAAGATACGTATTTTGATGAGTATTATTATATATTTTAAATAGTTAAAGTATAAAAGTATGAATTTTAGTATTATAAAATTTTTGTGATTTTGGATAAGAAATACAAGTAGAAAAACGAACAAAATAGAAAAATAAATAGATAAATTAGCTACAGAAGAAGATGTTTGATATTAATAATAATAATAGTGTTATATATGAAAATATTGTAATAAAAATTGTGAAAAAGATTGTAATAATCCCATGTCAAGAAAGGATTTATTACATTTTAAATAAATATATAAACATAGGGTCTTCGTTATTTCAGTCAAAGTCAATTTTGTCATAAAATAAGGCCTAGTCAAATTTATAACTCTAGGCATTAATTTGTAAGAGTGTACATCTCCATGTAGAGCCTAATGGACCTAGCTTTATAAAACCTTGATAAAAGTAGAGAAAAATTGGCTCTTTTTAACCTCCGTTTTAAATTTCTACTCGAGTATCTCATAGATATTTGCAAAAAGTGTATCATTAAACAATAATTGTCGCTGTCGAACTATCAAAATCATGATCATGTTTTACTGAATTTATTAGCACAGCAATTCTTCAGAATAGCGAATAAGCATTCTTTACCATTAAAAGATCAAGTCAAATTTATTGTATAGATTATTTCAGTACTCCACTTTTTCTAGATAACGATCAAGAATGTTTTTCTATGTTCTTAAACACAATTACAGGCATTCGTTAACGCATATCGTTAACACTTGAGCTTCTTTAATTAAGTTTTGATGTTTCTCTGACATGTTGGGGATTTTTATGAGGAAAATTGGGTTCACAGGGTAAAAATGTATAAAAAATTGATTGTGGGAAAATGACACTTTTTTAACATTTTATTCTGGAAGTAACCGATATACACTTAGTTTTGAAACGATTTGAACATTTTTCCGAATTACAATACAGCCAATGATTTAATGAGAGAACTTGTTTTTGATTAGTTTCCAAAAGTTCTTTCATTGAATCGTGCGTGTTTAATTGCATCGAAAAAAGAACGTATCCAAACCAATCAATACCCATTTTTTAAACTGGCTACACATCGACGCAACTAAAGTCACGTGTCTCGATAAATGTAAATATAATAAAGATGAACACAAAAGTGTTCATTTCTCGAGTACGAAAAGACTGATGCAGTTCTTGCCGTCTCCAACCAGTGCCGATCTTTACCGATCGAGCGATCGATTCAACGGCAAAAAAAGAAACTCTCGCATTCCACCCTGGTCATCCTGGGACAAAAGAATCTCGCGATTTCGCCTCTCAAACGATTCTGCCTTCATCTTACCCTCGGCGAATCACAAACAATGTCGGACATCTACCGGAAAATCTCTGGCGCGATCGCGTTCTTACCATCGCTGCCGAATTCTAAGCACGTGTTTCCACCGTTCCTCCTCCCCCCTCCCTCCCCTTCCCCGCTAGCACAACCTGTGGTTGAACAACGCAGGGGAAGAGTGCGAATAAGCGAGGTAAGAGTTGAAAAAGGGTAGCGGCGACGTCGCGGTGTGTGCGAGCAGAGACCATCCAATCTGACTAAAACGAGATCCTTCTGTACGTGGAACGTGGCGTGAAACCTCATGGCTTCCCCTGAAATACCGTTCCCTCTTTTTTTTCTTTTTTAACCTTTTTTTCTCTCTCCTTTACCTAACCTCTTGACGCCGCGACGAAAGGTGGTGGCGGGTGAGCGGATGACGCGGTTTGTGCTTCTTCGCTTTTTTCTCTTTCTTTTATTATTTTGCTCGCCTCTCGTCTCGCGTCTAGCTGTCGTGGAGAATCGCCTGGCGGGCGAGTGAACTCGTTTCATCACTGCCATTGCGCCCGCGCGCTCAGTTCCTCTCGGAAATGGAAATTTCGTCGGGATATTATGGATCCCGCGGCCGGAAAATAGGGTGGACCGCCTAGGGTTAAGCATTAAGTGAATATTCGAGCTGGGACATCCATGACGGATAGATAGATCTGCGCGGATCTTCGCGCGGCGTTAAGTTAACGCCGCGAAGTGAATGTACGTTATTAAGTTTCGCCAGGTGGACGAGCGGAGGAAGTTATCGATTTCCGTGCGCCGGAAATGGGACAACTGCGACGACGACAATATTAATTGAATATTCGATCGACGATACGACAGATAGATCGCGAAGATTTCCGCGATGAATTATCCGTTCAGGCAAGTCGGCGTTATTAAATCTTAATGGAATAATTGTGGACCTCGGTAAAAAAAACGGACTGAGTTGTGGACAGCATTGGATATCGAATGGATATGTATTTGGCCGAGAATTTTCATGGCAAACTGTATACCAAGACAAGCCAGCATGAGAGAGAGAGAAAGAGAAAGAGATAGGGGGAGGGGGAGAGGGAGTGAAGGAGGATGAAGGGAGATAGGGAAGGGAGCATTGGTTTGTGCCGACTGTATCTCGCTTCGATCGATATACGACATTTAGCCCTTGGAACGATTATCGCATCACAGATTCCAGACGTCGGAAATGGCCAGGATTTATTGCCCCAGCGCCCCACTGTGCGTCCCCATAGCCACGAAAATGATTGCAATTAATTACATGTTTCCCCCATCGAGCTCTGCCACGAATATGATGTACGGCGTGCACCGACGATCAGGTATTTCGTCCGAACTGCAAAGACTGAATTGCGAATTTACGTTCAATTAATTACTAAATTCAAGAGATTTAACGATCATTTGAATTCTTTGTATCGATAATATTCAGAGTTGAGAAATTAAGGAGTTAATTCATTTTTTAAACCAAAATGTTTAAAATTGTACAAAAAATTAATGTAACATTTATTGCAATAAAATACATTTGTAATTAAAGTTTCGTGCGATTTGTCTGCATCGTTCATGAGAAATTTAATACTGAATATCGCATAATTTTGCATATGTAACCTTATGGTAGGAGCAATACAGATGACCATTATTTCAGTGTAACTTCACACATAAAAAGTGATATTATTTATTTTGATAAAAAAAAATAAATGATATAATAAGTGATATTATTTCGATAAATTTTATCATTATAAATGTTACATATTAGGAAACGCGGCATAAAAATAAGAATAGTATTCACTACACGTTTTTGTGTAATAGTCGGTTAAAAAACTACTGTTTTATACTTCTAATAGTATTGTGTACTGAATGTGAAACATGGTAAGGTAGAAGATATCATAAAATTAATTTTAAATTAACAATTATTGTTCAGACAGTGAAATAAGTATATAAAAATATAATTTTGTTTGATAAACACAATGAGTGTTTATGAGTAGCTCCCTTGATGCGCCACTGAAAATATGTCCTTTGTGCGCCCTAAAAATACATACCTGGTAAATAAACTCCTTAAGACAGTTGTCTTTCTATAGCCCCTCTTTCTGCTCCCTTTGTATAATAATATAGGCTATATCGAGAGCTTGTTTTCGTCGTACTTTGAACGCTAATTTCCCGTGGAAGTGCCCCCTTTTTGCAAGGGACGCAGCGGTTCGTGTCGTTTTCTTTGAAACGCGAATTTCCACGCCGCCGCGCGTTCACCCGACGCGTACTCTTTGTGTCCGCGCAAAAACGGAAACTCGATAGAATGAATTATCATGAAACTTGCTGGATTATGAGAGCGCGAAAGCTTCCATTAAATGAAGAGAACCCCGTGGTGGCGGCGTTTCAACGATGGTATTGAATAATAATAATGTCCCTGTGAGGCAGACCAGGGGACGACGAGGATGAGTGACCACTATTTCCGATTATCATTTTGCTCCTCCTCCTTCTGCTAAATTCCCCACTCCTCTGTAATACCTCATTCATTTGGAAGAGAGATTCGAGACTTCGAGTGTCGAGGCAAGGACAGATTTAACGAGGGGAACTTTAATTGCGTATTAATGGCCACATAATTGCAGGGCCTCTCAAGATCCAAAACTTCTTATTGAATTTTCTCACGAAAGTTTCTGCTTCCGGAAATAACGAACGCCTCGCAGGCAGGGCGGAGGAAGCGAGGAGGAGAAATAGGGGGAAGAGGAGAAAGATCTTCACGTGAAATAGGTGTCGAGAAGTTCGTCCGGATTTTTTCTCTTATTCGCGCGCGATCTGCTTATCTCCACTTAATCTCGCCGATAAAACTTTTAAGTGGATGCGAAGGCGGCTGTTTACTCGCAGTACTTTGAATTGATTCCTCGCAGAATCGCTCACAGGTCGCGATGTGAATTACATTTGAGTATTCTGAAGTGGATGAAGATTATGTATATTGAAGAAAAGATCGTCGGAAGCGTCTCGTGCTCTCAAAGTTTCTTGTGGTGAAATCTCACTCGAAACGTGTGAAAAGTGACACTGAATTTGTACTCGATAGTGTAACAATAATAAAAGTAATGCCACTTAAAAGTTAATTCTTTATGTACTTAACTTTAGTATGAATTCTGATTTCATACAAACGAATGTTTCATACGATTAGAATTAATATGTTCCCGTGACAGTATATCAGATTTACTCAATCAGATTCTCTTCAATTTCGAATAAAAATGTTCACTCAACGAATAAAAAAAGTGGAAAATGCAGTCTATATGAGTGAAGATCCACTCGAATTTAAATGATTTAATTAATTTAGTCACTCTAATTTTTAAGCGAGCTTGTACTACAAAAAATTTATGGGATATCTGGTCTAGTTGGTCTAAAAGTTATGTTGGCTATGTGCTTTGTTTATATATGTATTATGAAAAGAATAATGTGAAACGAAATTGTAAAATTTTCATTTTAGAATATAGGTACGTTTCCCTGAAATAATTAAAATCAGAATAATATAATTAACAGATAGAAGAAAGTATTTAGGAGCAATCAAATATATTTGTGAGCCTTTCGATATTTTGTGTTAATATCGACGCAACATAATATCTTAAATCGGGACATAAGTTATCTTTAAGATATCTTACGTGGGTATGTTCTATCAGAAGTAAATAAACTTAAGAGTGACGTGTTATTAGTTGAAATAGAGTTTTCTGTAAGTATATGAACGTCGTTTCAAATAATAAAAGCAATTTCCATTCATGAAATGATTGAAATCAAACATATGGGCGAACGAGGTAAAGTTGGTCAATATTTAAGGCTAGCTTGACGCCAGGCACAACATACATTAGCATATGAATATTTGGAGAGAACATATACTGTTAGACAGTTTCTGTTATAATGTTAACTACATGCGAAATTTCGCACATGATGGATCCGATTGTATAATTTGTTTACTCAATTATTTCTAAGATAAGTACAGATTGGCATAGTAGTCTTAACACATTGAGTTTTATTATTTCAAAGCGCTCTATAGGAAATAATATTATGCACCCTAAAAAATATACCTCATATGTCAAGACCACTATGCCGATTTGTGAACATATAATTCAGTAGATCATCAAAAATAACAGATTTTAATCAAACTTAACTATTATTTCAGAGCGTCCTATAGGAAATAATATTATGCACCCTGAAAAAATGTATCTTATATGTCAAGATTATTATGTCGATTTGTGAATATATAGTTCAAGTTAGATTATCAAAAGTAACAGATCTTAATCAAACCTAACTTTATCTTAATCGTAAAAACCAATGTACGATAATGTAAGTAAAAAAACAAAAATTAAATAAAATTCAGTTAAAGTATAGAAATATAGAAGTATAGTTAAAAAAAGGGTTACGACGGACCTTTTTGTATCAGATTTAAACTTTAAATTTAATCCTTTATTTGGTGAAGTAACATCGATTTCTCATGAGTTATGCATGCAAGAATAATACAAAAACAAAATGCATTTATTTAGCACTGTTACTTTGGAGTAACATCTAGTTATTTTTTTTGTTCGTCTCAGAAGTTCCGATTTTTATTATTAGGAGGACGAGGAATTAGAGCTATTGAACAAAAATCCTTGTCAGACGCAGCAGGAACTTATTGAGGAACTTAGTGTAACTTAATAAGCCATTTCTGTTCGCTTAAAGAAGTTTGACAGAATATAGGAGACAGGCCGTTGAATTCCTCATGTCTTTAGCCCCGAAAACAAAATGAAACGCTTTAACACGGCAATGTCTCTGCTGTCACGACTCAAACAAGAGGGCTTTCTTCATAAAATTGTTATGAGATGAAAATTGGATATTATACAACAATCCTAAGAGACGTAAATCGTAGATTCATCCAAGTAAGTTATCAGCAAGTATTGATAAACTGAATATTTACGCTTAAAAAGTGTTACTATGTTTGATAGGATTTTAAAAATGTTCTTATTATGTTCTTATTATTATCTTATTATGAGTTACTCAAACCCAATGAAACTGTTACTTCTGAACGTTACCAGTAACAGATGATTTATTTGAGTAACACAATTGAATAAAAAAAGACTATTTACCGATAGTGGAACTAGACTAAGTGATTCTGCTGCACGACAACACGCAGCCACATACGGCGAAAGCAATCCTGGAAATCATCTCTTTTCTGAGCTGGGAAAGTCTCCCTCAGGCGGCTTATTCTCAGATCTTGCTTCCGCGGATTATCACCTGTTCCAATCGCTGTAGCATCACCTGGTCGATTCCTACTTCAAATCTCGAAAAGAGGAGGTCGAGAAAAGCATCATTGACTTTATTGAATCAAAACCACCGTCTTTTTACCGAAACGAGATTCGCCAGCTGCTCGAAAGACGGCTGAAGTGTGTGGAAAATGATGGAGACTTTAAAAAATTAACATGTTTTATGTTTTTTTGTAAATAAATAAACATGTTAAAAGGACACCTAAAAAAGCACCTAAAAAGGCTATTTGTACATCTAATATAATATCGAAATTCTGAAAAGTGCAGCTCTTGCCTCAACCTACTCCATTCCTTGTGGATTCGCTACTTGACTTTTTTCGTGTACTAATTACACGCGTATCGTGTATCCGTGACGTGCGCGCCGATGACTCCCCCTGCTGCAGACGACGAATGGAGTCGCGCGAACATAAAAGCCTAAAGGATTCGTCAACCGGCAAAATCACGAGCGCGCTTTTCCATCAATCTCTGTCGTACGCGCGCGACAGAAGCCTTTAAAACGCCGCAAAAATCGCGGGGAGATAGAACGACATCAGTCAGACTGAGTGAAAAGAGTTTTCAGTGCACCGTTTATCCGACGCAAACACGACTTAGCGAGAGGGAGTTTTTAGCCCTCGATTCTTTCTCCTAATTGAAACCAGCTAGCAAATTAAAGACTTACACGTATCTCGACCTTTTTAATTTTACAGGAGACATTACGACTCTTCAATTTGACGAGTTATACTCCAAGTTTCTTCCACATCGATGCACGTCAATTTGCGACGTCTTTTCTCCGGATATCGATTGCTCCCTTATTTCACACGTACAAACGACATTACAGTTCGTAACAAACATACAATTCTTATATTTGTCTTCTTGTTAATTTTCATTTCGCATGTAACGTTGCATCGCAATTGCTTGAGGAAAAAGTTAACGCGCCGCCAAGTAGAAAAAGCAAGAGACAACATCAAGATAAAGAGAGGAAAAATAAAATGAGAAGAATCGGGATTGAGATTTGATTGAAGTGAACATTATTGCTACCCGCGAGCGAACGTGTACGCGTTTTTCAGCGAACCTACGGAAGTACTCGTGATTTCGGTATCGTGATTTCAGTCACGCGTAACGCGTGCGTTTATCTCCCCTTCCACTTCGCCTTTCCTTCCCCATGAGTGCAGACCACCCTGTCGCGCGACACAATTCTGATGGTTTTATTTCGAACTCGTGTGCACAATGCTGATCATAATGAGCACAGACGTGGAGGCGCGTATTCAAGGGGCGGCGGAGGCGGGGGCGGGAGAAGGCGTGTCGACGCAGTCGGCGGTGAAAACAGAGAAGAGTGATCCGGCAGTGACTCTCGACGGTACAAACAGGGCTAACCAGCCCTCCAAAAAGCCATTACTCACCGGCCGTGTCCCGCTGTCAGGTACAATTTGTTCTACTCCGCGAAAGCGAGAAGAACGACGCGCGCCTCATGCTGGCTGTGACAGATGAGCTAGCTTGGGCCGCGTATGAACGAAAAAAGGAGAAAATCGTCCGACGATGACGACGAGGACGGAGACGGCGACAGCAGCCACGACGACGACGACTACGACTACGACTACGACTACGAAGCGGTCATCGCATCGAGCGAGATTTCAGTCAACATAAATCAAACCGCACCGAAATTAATCCATGCACGCTCAACGACGCGGAATCCGAGAGGAGAAAAAAGTGGTCGTCGTTTGCGCGCTGCATCGCTAAATGTGTCAAACAAATAACGTTTTAATTACACAGCGCGCGCACGCGTCAGAGAAGAGTGAGTGAGTGAGTGAGTGAGTGAGTGAGCGAGAGAGAGAGAGAGAGAGAGAGAGAGAGAGAGAGAAAGAGGGAGAGAGGGAGAAAGAGAGAGAAAGAAACTGTGTGTGTATATTTTACGTATGTAAAATATCGTTTTATCACGCATTTTGAAATTCTTCACTGCGATGATAAATTTTGCTTTTATTCGGTAAAAGAAAGGAGAGGAAAAATTTAATCGGCTTAGTCCGATTAAATCTGGTTCATTGCGATATCAAACATTTCTCATGTGTTCGCTATAATGTCGCAACATTTTGCGAGATAAATATGTATCCTTTTTTACGCGATTTACTGCTCAAGTATCAGAATATAGATGAAACATATCGCGCGTAATTCCAGTTACGTCCGTATCGCGTCGTGTTTGACGTGAAAAAATAAATCTGACCGCGAGCGCTAAATTTGTGACGACCCATATAAATTCAAGATATTATCCGTCGTGTCACATTTGATAAAACGTTGCTTTCAGATCGCTTAGTTTTTCGTATTACGCAAACAACGATCCTCTTTTACTTTCTTTCCAAAAAATAAAAGGAGAAAAGCGTAAAACACAGAACGATATCGCGCCTGCGTTTGTTTTGCTTCACAGAAAGAAGAATTTCGTAACAAATACCAAAATTTGTTAGTTGTTACTAAATTATTTAGATAAATAATGTGAGCCAAATATACAGTGATAATTAGGAAATAATTTTGTTACATGAAGTAAATATGTAGAACCAAGATTTAATTACTTGAATTAAATATTTAGGTCACCAAACTAGAGATTTTGGAAATGGATACCAAATCTTAGCAGCAGAAAATGAGATATTTGATAACTATTACTAGAACTGGTGTTCGAGGTGAAATTATTTTAGGTATTCTTTTTTATTTTATTTGAAAAAATCGCATCGATCTTTTTAAACTATTTTAAAATATTAGATATTTTATGTTTGAAATCACTATTTTCTGCATCATACATGAAGTTCCCTGTCTGTGATTTCTTTCAATCCTGTAGCGGTTATTATTCTTTCTCAGGCCCGCTCACCCGATGCTATACCAAATATCTCATTTTCTGCTGCTAAAATGTGGTATTTATTTCCAAAATCTCTAGTTTGGTGATTTAAATATTTAGTTTACACAACTAAATCTTGATTCCAAGAACTACATATTTACTTTATGTAACAAAACTATTTCTTAATTATCACTGTATGTTTGTAATTGATCATCTTATGATCGAACAGGAACAAATGAGTTCAACATGCTCTGACGATATCTTTGTATTCATGCTTATAAAATGTTCTTATAACTTTTAAAAAACGTGATAACATTATATTTACTAGCAAATATTGGAAAGAACGCAACAATACTCGATATGGGATAAATATACAAAAAAAGAAGATTTAACTGTCATAGATAATCATGTTTTGCTGAAAATGTATTTGCTGTAATTAAAACTTTGCTGTTATAATTAAAACTTTTGCTACTGTTGCTAATATTATTATTGGTTTAATAATTTATTAAAGCTAAATATATGCTTACTGACAACTATATTTTTAAGAGAATGTCCATATATTATAACGAAATTTAGCTAGTACAGATTGCTACAACTAGCTACAACAATTAATTCCTTTTTTTTGCATGTAGATATAGATGTATAGTTGATAGACACAAAACATCTCGGTGCCTTAATAAGACAAATATTAATAAATTATCAAATATTTCTCGCAAAATTGAAGATATAATTGAATGATTTTACCAGATATTTGATAATAGTTATCAAATACTTGGTAACAAATGTTAAATGTTTGATAAGTATTACTAAAACTTTAGAGTTTATTTGACTATTATTAAAAGTTCTCTATACATCAAATCTATTATGCACTTAGTTATTGTTATCATATTTTTTGCACTAATTACCAAATATTTATTTAAATTCTGTAAAATACATTTAGTAATATTTACCAGTCCCTTTTACATGCTAGAGAAGAAGCGACATCGATAGATCGATGTCGTTAATTTCAATCTCGCTTTAGATCTCGCCAAACCGTCTTAACGTGGAAGCCGCGACCCGCGCTACAAAGTTAGCCGCGCGAGCACGGCAACGACGTGAAAATGCCGCGATAATTAAAGCGTTCAGGACGAAGGGCGATATCGTCTAGTTCCTTTCCTTCTAGCGTTTACCTTAAATCGTCGAATCCATCAAGCTTTCCGAGGGAAAAGACGTAAAGGAAGAAGGGAGGGGAGGAAAAGATGGAGGGATGATAAGAGAGAGGAAGAAGAGAAACAGAGACGGTCGTATCGCGTCGCACATGCAAAGCTCCCGATGATGCCTTTTCGCGGTACACAGAGAAGAAGAAGAAGAAAGAAAGAAAATCAAGAGAGATGTCTCGAGTTTGACCCACTCTGCCGGAAACGGAAAGATAAAGACACGCGGTGGAGAAGCTTCCCCCACCCTTACTACTACTACCTCTCGCGACGGACTGGAATAAACGCTAAGAAAATAATCCCACAGCTTCCAAACGAGATGCTGCCCCCAAAGGTTCCCTTCATCCCTCACTCGGTCTCTCTTTCTCTCTCTTTCCGCCTTCCCTTCCTACCTTTCTTCCTCCCGCTGCGCTACGAAGCTCTTAAACCACCAGTATTCATGAGAATACCGTAGAAGAACCCAAAGCGCGTCGCGCAGGTGGATATACGCCGCATTCAACGCGCGGTCCTTCTCTTTTCCCCGACCTCCATCTCTTTCCCGGCCCTTTTCCCTTTTATTTCCTCGGACGGAGACGACCAAAGGCGTCTCTGAGAGCGCGCGTTCGTGCCTACGCACGTGAAGCGGATGAGACGAAGGGTAATCTGATTTCAGTGGATCCGTTGCAAGAACGAGCTGCCTGCTCGTGTGATTAATGCGTGAAAGCTGAAGAGGTGGAGCGTCGATAAAATATTGACTCGTGTCTTCGGCGTGTGGACGTGTACGGATACACTGAGAAAAGTCCCTCAGAACAAAAGCATGTTTGCTGTTTGATGATCATTAGGAAAACAGATCGAACAGTTACTATTACAAATCATTTCTCATTTTCCATTTCTACACACATACATTGCCTAAAATACAAATCACATTTTTTCTCATTCATTTAGGTTAAGTTAGTTATGTCTCCATTACGAAAATGTGTTGCTTAGAGCAACAAATTGGAAATAACAAATCACTTTTTACTCAGAATTAGATCCAAGTTTTTCGGTTGAATTATATGATACATGTGATATTATTTTGCAATCGCAATTCATCTAAAAAACTCTCATTTAATTCTAAACTCAAATTTGAGTATCTCATTTGAAAGAAGTTTCAAGTAACGACTAGTAATACGGGCTTAAAAATCCACTCTAAGTTAAAGTTACACAAATACGGTCGGGATTTCAAACGTCAATAGTTATTTTTATTATTGCTTTCATATTCGATCTTCTTCTCACTTCAAGTTCATTAGTGTTCAGTGAGATTTCAAGAATAATACCATTTAAATTTAAGTGAAAATTTGAAAAGATGTAAGTCTGTCATAGGTGCAAGTATGTATGTAAATACGGCGACGAAAAAAGATTAGATAATAAATGTTAAAAGAAAATTAAAATATACGATAAATACGAGATCTGAAAATTGTGTAATCGAATATTAACTCTTTTTAATCTTATGCCAATTATACTTCGACATCGCGTTTCGTTTTAATCGATTCTACAAATCAATTTTTTATATACTTAATATTTAATATAAATATTATATAACTGATTATATATATATATATTTTTTTTTTTAGTTATATATATATATATTTTTTTTTATTGTAAACACATATATAGGGTGTTCTGGATTCTCCTCTGCAATTTTTATAGGAACGGATAAAGGTGAATATAAGAATTCTATACCGTTTTGCAATATTTGTAATAATACTCAAGATATTAATTAAAGAAGATTGGTGAATTATCACGCGCGATAGTGACGATGTATGCTGCTGTGTGCTTGTGTATTAGATTAAATTGGACAAAAAAGCCTTTTATCATTTTGCAAATAACCACATAGATTTTTAGTTATTAGTGAAAGAAAATTGTTACATAATTGTGCACGATAATTTATAAATCTTCTTTTATTAATCTAAAAATCTATATGGTCATTTGTAAAATTGTAGAAGATTTTTTTGTTTAGTTTGATCTAATGTACAAATACAAACGTAGTCAGTGCCACTACAGCTTATCTACCATATCGCGCGTGATCATTCACTAATCTTCTTTAATTAATATCTCGAGATTTATTGCGAATATCGCAAAACAATATGAGACTTTCATGTTCACCTCAATCTGTTCTACGTTCCGTTAAAATTTGCAGAGGACAGTGAGACATTCTGTATACACATACGCGCGTACATGCATGCATGCACATAAGTACGTATACACATACACTCTTATACACGCACGAACGACACACGTACACAAGTTTCTGAAGATGGGTCAGGTTAGATAGTTAGGACGGGATAGTGGGATTAATTAATATTTGGAATACAAGATCGGTTTTATGTGGAAAGTGAATTATTCACATATATTGTAAGTTCGAAAAAATATTCGACACTTACATTATGAGATATATTATTAGTAATGGTATAAATATTTACACCAACATCCGCAAATTGACTCTTACTGGCTGTATCCTCTTACTTTAATTGTATTCTTAGAAAACTTGTTTTTTCATAGTTCGTTAAATATAGCTATTGGTTGTATTTTAATACCTTATTCTGCCAACGTTGCTATTAAAGTTCTATTAATATTTCCAAGCGGTCAAGTGTTAAGTTGAACCTTGTCTATAACTAAACGCTGTATTATATATCTTAAGTTATCTTCCAATCTTCACAATTACAATTAAGAAATCAGTTATAATAGGCCAATAAATAGCCAAGAAAACGAGATAGAAGATACACGCGTCTCAAAATACATTTATTGTATTTATTTAGTAATTACATATTTACTGTATTTATTTAGTAATTCAATTATCAATTACGCTTTTACACAATCAACCCAAAGCAATGTGGCAGTCAACGTGTTAAAAGAATGAGGGTGAGCTGGAGGAGAAAGGGCATTTATCCGTGGACTAGTTTTGAAATTCTAGTTAAACCGCGACTGTGCGTTGCAAGTAATTCTGCAATTTTTGTATCTGAAATTTTCACACTGGGTATTTACCCAGAGACGCCTTCGACTTGTCTTGCCAAGTCGCGCGGTATTTAGGGGCGAGTTCGTCGTTAATGAGATGCGCCAACACTCGCTGACTACAAAAATGTTTACCGTGCAAACAACACCGACCGCCGAACGACAGTCTATTCCGCCCGATAGAATAGGCCCGGTCGGAGGATCGGGCGTTGTACTTTGTTGCACGATACAATCGACTTCGTCACCCAGCAGGGCTGACACCGAACACTGTGTCAACGTCGCGCTTTGATTCGGTTCCGCTCGCCACGTCCTCATCTTAGTGTTCGCTTCTGGTCGACAGTGAATTTCAAATCGAGCACCGTACACTCAACGTTAATGAAACCTGACCCACTTTATCGTCAAACCTGACCCGCTTTATCGCAATTGTATCAGCTGGATATATCGCGATGCAAGACACGATGTGATAAGTGTGCGAATTAGCAACGAAGAACAACGGTGCAGGAACTACAGGTAATATGGAAAAGTAGAAGTATCGTTGCTTAAACTTGTATTTCTTACAAAAAATTGATATCAGAAAGCCAAGTGGTAGTAATTTCTACAAAAAAATACCAATGTTAATACGTTGAAAGAAAAAAAAAGTTGCATATTGAGAACAATTTTTTATACTTATATATCATACATATATATAAATATCTATTGTATATCAGCACTAACTTTTGAGATGTTTGTGCATAAAATATTTATTTTAATACTTAACCTTTTTTTACTTCTAATAAGTGTGCAATATTTTTTAATATCACTATTTTTGCAAAAATTATTAGCGTTTGATCTAAATTTTAATATCATTTTTTTTATAAGAAACATAAGTTAAGTTCCGAAATTTAAACATTAATGATATTTTATTTTAATATTTTAGTTTTAATTGGCTGATAAAGTGTATACGCTTGGCGCTTTTTAAAATTTTTTCATGTAATTGTATGCGCATATCATATTTTTTTTATAGAAATGGTATTAAATACCTCATAACAATATGTTAAATTAGAATAATATTCTTTGTTATTTTATATTTTTAGATAGTGTTTCATCATGCAATTCTCTCTCTTCGAGTTTTAATTTTTTAACTCTAGCTATACATACTTATTTATTTACACGTAGTTACCACATTAGGATTTGGGAGACCCCAGCCAGTCTTTTCATCGTAGTGTTCAAGTAAATTAACTAAAAAATAGTTTGAAATCATAATAACTATTGAAAAACGTGTTATAAACTATTTATTAGTTTTTGATTCAAGAAAAATCGTAGTTTTATCGTATTTTTCATTTTACCGTAGTTGCTTGAAAAATTCATAACATATTCCGATCGTAAAGTTAATTGCATGAATCAGCTGATTGATTACGGAATATATCCAAGTTAGTTTAAGGTCCACCAACTTTATAACTCAAACCACAGTTTCCAAAATCGATTTCGGAACGTACTCTATGTTAGTAACAATATGCTCGTAAATTGGATATTTTGTTCTATAATAACCAAAATACGAACACACTGCAACATGGATAGTATCGAGTCAAGTTGGCTAGTAAGCCGGAATAAGAAGGCCACATATAAAATACGTATAACCTTGCATATTGGGGAAAACATTTTATTATTTAGAATTATTTTACAATAAGATTTATTACTGCTATATTGCTTTGGAAAATAGTGCAAAAACATTTCCAATAGCCAGAACATAGTGCTTTTTATCTTTTATTTACATGAACATAAATTGGTTTTTATAGTTAAGTTAGGTTAGAAAACCATTCATTTTTAATAACGACTAAACAAATAATGTTAAATAATGTTAAACTAATGTTCACAAACTGGTATAACAACCTTAATATATGAAGTTATATCTTTTTAGAATGTATATGTCTTATAGAACGTGCGCAGAGATATCGAATTAACTCCAATGTTCTGATAAGAATGCACTTTTATCTGCAGAGAATTAAAAATACATCTAACGATTGCACCTTTTATCGTAACGTTTATCAATTGCAATATTGATTTATCGACGCTATCGATTTCAAGCATTGGTATATTATATTAATGCAATATGTCAAGTAGAAGAATTTTGAACTCTTTATATGTCAGTAAGATATATTAGTGGATATATACCGTTCGCACTATAAGATTTAACTCATTTAATATTATTATATTTGAGTTCTCCTCCCTCTCCTTTTTTAATGCACATAAAAATAAAATTTGTGTAGCAATATCGCTGCATTGTCTAATTTATTTAATGTTATCATTTTTTTCCATTGAATATTATTAAAAGTAACCACATTTCGTTTTTGAATAATTGGTTCTGTTTTCAGTGCTATAAATAATATATATCAGCATGCTCCTCTGACAGTACTTATTATTACAAAAATTAGATCAAGTCATAAAAAATATCTTTAATTTTTAACATTATTAAAAGTAAGCGAATTTCAAATCTAAATAATTCTATTTTCAATAAATTTATATGTTAGAGCGTGCTCCTCTGACACTGCTTACTATTATGGGCCCTCTACAATAAGCCATTAGTCATAGCCGCAAGCATATTGGCCAATCGCAGTCGATTATTTTCAAAAATAATCGACTGTGGTTGGTCAACTTGCCTACGGCGTATGACTAATAGCTTATTGTAGACGGCCCATTATAAATTACTACTACAAACTATTACAAATCCAGTCTATGTCAGAAAAGGCACCTCTAGTATTATTATGATTAATTACTAACTCACGTCAAAGATCCTTTTGGCACTATTATTATTCATTAATAACTCAAAAAGAGCTACAATACTTATTACGAACAACCAGCCCACGTCAAAAGAAATATTTTTGCAACTAAATATTATTAAAAACATATCATTGTGTGTACATTTTGGTATCATTACGATCGCGTGAGCATTTTTTCACTTTAGTTGGTAGCAAAGGATGAATTCAAGATTAAGAGACACGATAGTGTCTTACGTCAGGTAGGCGCGCGAAGCTGGCTTATAATGTACGTGAGCATAACAGAGCAGCTGAAATTATATACTGCTATTTTAGTTCACTATACCAATATCTCATGTATACATTAGCACTTGATTTTCAAGCAATTTTTTCTTTTATAATAAGTTTCTAAGTTAAATTCTAAGGGTTGAGTAATATTTTATAAAGCAATTCAACGTTGCCTTTTCTTTGTTGTAAGAGTGAACCAAAAGATACTGGTAAAACAGATTCACTGCGACATCTTCTTAAAAGGAAGACGAAGTAGATAAATGATGAATTATAAACGAATTCGAAAAATATCGATAACATAAAAGCCATCATTATTAACATGATCATACTATCCTTTTCATATTTTTTGTACATATAGATCATATATAAATGTGTGCTGTTTTGTTCTATGGTAGCAGAAAATATAACGCATATATAGAAATTTTTCTGCAAACTTTTTGTATATTTTTGAGTTTTTACATTCAGTTATAAAAATACAAAAATTTTCTTGAAAAAATTCTTGAAATTTTTGTTAGTAAAACTAACACTGAGAAAAATATTTAAAAATTAATAAATATTTATTAGGTACCATTAACATATTTACTTAAAGCAAAATTCTCTTCATTTAAGCCGAGTATTGTTTATTTAAACCGAGTAAACAATATTCAGTTTAAATGAAGAGAATTTTAATTGAAGTAAATATGTTAATAGTACTAACCTAATAAATATTTGTTTATTTTTAGAAATTTTTTTTCAGTATACGTATAAACTATAAAATTTGTCTATTAAGTATAAATATTTACACCAATTGATAGCTCGACATGTTAATTTAAAAATGTCTTTATCACGTTTTCATCACGTATTAAACAATATTTTTATTTACTATTGCGCGTACCTTCAGTGTGTAAAAGTATTGGTAATCAATACGACGTAAACTTTGCAAAAAAAGTTAGTATTTTGTCGGTGAAGTTTTCAAATAGGGCATCCCTTTAATACGTTGAAGCTATCCGTGTAGAAATTTAGACAAGGATCCGGTCAGCTTCCCTTACTTCGCTTACATCGCTAGAATCTGATCAAAAGACCCGATCTGAATCCGGCTGGGAAACGTTCGATTTTTAATAGAGATTCTAGCCAGAAAAATGGACAGGATTCCGATCAAACTTACTATCTGGATTCCTTACCGAATTATTATTTTTAACTGTAAAATATTTAAATATTTCAGAATTCAAATATTACGTATACTTAAGCTTTACCCAACTAAAAATGATTCGTCAATTCGACATTGTCAGCGTTAAAATAATGTCGAATAACGTTCCATCGAGACTGTATCTGCCTTTAGGTATAATGATGATAAAAAGAAAATTGACACAAAAGAATAGAGAGTTAAACTGCGCCCATCTCAGGGGAAAATTTCACTGGTTATAATAAAACTATCGCTTTTTAAGGTTAACGCACACTTCTATTAATTACATAAGTAAATAGGATGTACATAGGATTTGTATGATCACCTCACCCAATATAATTTTTCTTGGCTTTTTTAGGCGACATTAGCGCCAGCACGAACCTAAGAATTCCCAACTGGGAACCGATTTGAATGCTCAGAGATTTACTATCTTGCTAAATATCTGAGTTCCTGGTTGGAAACTGATGACAAAGTCCTACATTTTTCCATAAATTAATTAAAGTCAGATTCTAAGTTAAAAAAACAGAAATCATTTCAGTTTTCTTTTAATGGAGAAATCTGATCAGAATCCAACAGTAAATGAAGAAAAATGGGAAATCTCTACACGAATATTTATCGGTCTGTGTTCATTTTAGAAATGATTAAATAAATTATGTAATCAAGTACCATATATGAGTTTTCACACACAGATAACAAAATATATACAAAAGTAACTAAATTTACACAAAAACTACACTATTTAAAATATAGATATCTAAGCATATGAGAAATAATTCTTTTAAATAATACACCTTCTGAGAAATATATGCATTATAAATAAACGAATTTATAGTAATAAATATGCATTATAAACAAACAAATTTATAATAATATTACATGCGCCAAATTAAACTTAAATATTGGTCAACTTTATCTCATCTGTGCATCTGATTTCAATCATTTTATAAATGATTACTTTCATTAGGCGAGACACAGTGTATTGTATACTTGCAGGAAATTTCATTCTGCCTATAATAACACATTATTTAGAATATTAATATAAAATTTCAGGACGCTCGGAAGTATACACTGTGTCACAAAATAGTTTGGACGGATTGTGAGCGCTTCAAGATGTCAAAATTGAGAGGAACTGCTGACGCGTTTACGTATGAATCGGTTATGATAGGAGCCGAAGTGACAGTAAATGAAAAATGAAAATAAATGTGTGATAACGTGAGTGTGAAGATAAATGTAACGTGATGACAAGTTAATACGTGTTAATATACCCTGCATTGTCACTTTAATAATATAGGGTATTTTATTTGACTTCTGTTATAATCGATTCATACCCAAATGCGTCAGCAGTGCCTCTCAATTTTGATATCTTGAAGCGCTACAACTTCAATGCGTCCAAACCGTTTTGTGACTCAATGTATGTACATGGTCGTAATATTTATATAAAAATCATGCAGAATATTGTACGCGGTGTGTAAGGAGCAAAGGTACCTTTACTGTTGCCATACCAGGTTTAAGCACATAAACTTCCATCATTCTCCAAATTCGCTCACTCGAAACGTTTTCTTATTTAAAAATACTCGCCTTGATATTTTATGTTAACATTTTCGTCTCTATTTGAGCCCAGGAAACTGTAATATCACTCAAAATTACGAGAACTGAGATACTCTGTATATTTCGCTTTTTCTCCTTCTTCATAAGTAAATTCCAATTTTATTGAATGTGAAACATTCTGAACTATAGAAAGCTACAAGTTAATACGCGCTTCTGTTGACACACGTTCGTTCAACGCGTCTACGTCAATTACCAAAATGTCATCTGCACGTACTCTTTTAATTAACTGCAGTTGAAATTCCGGATTAATAAACGGGATTATTTTATTTACCGAATCGCCTGGTAGCCGACGTATCGGTCGAACGTGTAAATATTTGGATGTGACGTGTGGCAACCGTAGAGCTTTTAAATTTATTTCACGACAGCCATCCAGCGTGAAGCGAGAAAGAGGAAGGAGGAGGAGGAAGTGAAGGAGGAAAAGGAGGTGGAGGAAGAGAAGAAGGAGGAGGAAGACAGTTATTCAACGCGCAATCTTGTTTGAACGGATGAAAAAAATCCGAAAAAGACGATAAAGCGATGTCAAAGCGGTTTTTGATGACGGTACTAAAGTTTTACATTCGCTTGGTAAACAAGACGGCTGAAAATAAAAAATTTATCCCAGTAATATTTCAACATCGCGACGAAGCTCTTACCCCTTTAATCAAATTGCGCGGCGTTACACCAGCCGAGGGAATTTCCGGCGTTTTCGACGGATGCGATTAAGAGGTTTCAAGGCAAAATAAAATTTCTGTCACAGGAACATTGATATTCTTCGGAAGACATATCGTGCAGATTTGCAGGATGATAGCAAAGCAAGCTCCCTTCCGAATCTTGCGAATCGACGCTACGCGAGTGGCCGCGGAACTACAATGGTATTTGCGCCAAGATTTAATCGCGTCCACAGGCAGAAGAAGATGGGGAGGGTGAGCAAGCGGAAAAAAGGGTAAGAGAGGAAGCCTGTAAGCAGCAATTTGTTCGGACGAAGGAAGAAGCGATGAAAGGGCATTTAAAGTTTCGTGGACAAGCGAGCCGACTTCACGCTACGCTAAATAAAGGTGGTTGGTTTACGGCGATAAAGGCGCACCCAACTTCCTTCCTTCCTTCCTTCCTTCCTCTTTCCGTTCTACGACGTTCTCCTTTGTCGAGACAAGTGAAAAGGTGGTACTGCCGGAGAAAGAAGAGAAGGAAGAGGAGGAAGAGGAGGAGGTGGTGAAAGAGGAGGAGAAAAGCGGGAGAGCGAAGAAGTCGAAGAAAGTACGGGAAGAAATCGAGAAACTTATCGTTCGAGGGTCCAATATACTTAAAGCCGCCGTTTCGTCCCTTTCCCGGCCTCTCTTTCCGCGCTCGAGCGCCCTTCTACGACGTGGCTGACATCCAATAAGAAAGCCTGACACTCCTCGGAGAACGAGCGCAAGAGAACTCGCCTCTCTTCGCTTTAGGTTCGTGAAAGAGAAACGGAAACCGTCTCTCTCTCTCTCTTTCTCTCTCTCTCTCTCTCTCGCCAGCGTCGATTGTAAGGACAGACGCGCGATCGAAGACTCGCGAAAAGCAACTGATGTTTAATTATTCTCGAAAATATCGTCGAACGTACCAGAAAATTGTAAGCTCCCGTTTCGCTAGTAAAACCGAACGAGTGCCTCTCGCTATCGCCCTTCGTCGCACCTGTGATCTTGAGATGTATGAGACGATCCTTTCGCACGTGCGATTGCGAGACAAAGAACATCACACACCTAGTATGGAAAGAAATCGGAGAAAATCAATTTCGTATTCGGAGATATGGAAGATGCAGAAGCAAAATTTGCAGCGACGATGTTCACAAAGAAGTGAGACTTATAAAATCATCAGTAATAATGATCATACTAATGCCGATTGCTTGACTTTCTTCAAATTCTAGTTAACCCTAAAGTGTTAGTGTTAATTTTTGACATTTACTTCTGCGGTATCTTTCAGGCGCACAATATAAGTCCATAAGGACAAAAATCGACATTAAACGTGCAACATAGATGAGATATATCATTTCCCGTAGATTTTTGGTCGTTGAATCCAAATTTTTTTAACACGTCAGGTTTTTCAGAAAATTGAGATTAAAAATGCGAGAAAACGCGTTTTTGAAATAACGTAAAGGGTGATCTGATGCGCTGGAGACATTTAATAGAGATTCAATTAAAGCTTGAACCTTATGTTTTGAGACAACTATTTATAATGAAAATAATGTTCATTTCGGGACGTTAACGTGAAGCTACCACTGCTAACAAATACACTGTAACAAATACACTGCTTTGATTTTCATCATAGCTTATAGACGATGATCTATTATCATAATAGTCTTTTCTTAGGGATTTTGAAAGTAGTCTACTAATTCCGAAAGAGTATCTATCGGGAATAATTATCTGTATAAGTTACCTGCATGTCCATCAACAAGTTCGACTTGTGAATGACTTGTTGATGTTTTTACACATCACACGCGTGTTATACTATTTACTTCGCTGCTTATGACTATAATTATATATAATTATATATAATTATATATAATAAGAATAGTCTATAATTCGTAATTTTGGTTGAATATGGGCACAATATATATAATATATACCTGCCCATACAACACAACATCTTAGGGACGTCTTACATTCCGACGTCTGAGAGATGTCTTTAAGATGCCTTTCAGACGTCTTATGTCCCGATTTTAGACGTTGTGTTGTGTGGGTGCGTATACAATATATTATAAATATTATACATGCAATTTAAGCCCGCAATCGGTTCTTATCGTCTTTTATTATTAATATCATTCTTTATTATTATATTACTTGATTTTAATCAGAAAGTTTTACAATAATTTAACTGATAACCTATTTGCATGTTAACATTTTGACTGTCATGTATGTGTAACTTTGTTCTGTCAATAGTTATCGTCTTATAAAAAAACATTTGTTGATAATGATAGTCCCTAATCGTAAAGTTATAGAGGCTTTGTACGGGTAGATTTACAGATAAATGAGGATGTTCGTAGATTTAAAAGCTTTAGATATTAAACTCTTGAAATCTGCCAACTGCAGGTGAAAATCGTTCCAAGTACGAATATCACAGTGTTAAGATTATTACACCGATTTGTGCACAGATGGAACGCATTAAACTCTGGACTAACGAGATCAATATCACGCGCAGCCTGCCGCTGCCAAAAGATTGTCAACAGATGGAAATCTTCTTTGAACAGTGCCTACAGAATTCGTCCTATAGCTTTCCGTATTTGCTAATATTCTTTAATTCACTTATTTATAATTATTATAGTTTGCAAAAATCAATAAAAACTTTCTTTTGTTCAGTTTAATGTATTTTATTCGTACATTCTTAATATAGAGTATTTATCAGTCACTCTGTATACATATTATTGATTACTCGAGAGTCTGTTAGTATTCAAATCTTACCAGCCGTAAGATAAATGTCTCAATTAGTGAACAAGTAATCTCATCGTAAACATTAATTAATTAATTAATAATATATATGTTAAACTAAATATACAATATTGATCATTGTTGGAAAGCTTGAATATTTTAGGTTTTAATTATGATATACGTTTTAATTGTGATATACTTTCCTAATTTATAGAAAGACTTTATTTTTTTTTTTTTTTTGTATAAAAAGGCTCTCTCTCTCTCTCTTTCTTTCTCTCACTTTGTCTGATGTAACACATTTGACATGACAGTTTAGTTTTGTCGCAACTTATAACACATGATGAATATCCTAATTAGTAACTAAAAGTAACTTTCTCTCTTCTTCTCTTCCTTTCTTTCTCCCACTCTTCATTTGTCTCTCTTTCTCTTTCTTACTCTCTCTCTCTCTCTCTCTCTCTCTCTCTCTCTCTCTCTCTCTCTCTC
>NW_022639574.1:0-9402 GCF_010583005.1 Odontomachus brunneus | reverse complement strand
CTCTCTCTCTCTCTCTCTCTCTCTCTCTCTCTCTCTCTCTCTTTCTGTCTCTCTGTCTCTCTCAGTAAGAATAAAAAGAAATATATAAGTTTATTAAAAAAGATTATAAGCATTATTATTTGCATATCACAAATCGGTGCAGAGTCATGAATGTACTACTAATCTATTATTGACTTAAACAAAGCAATTTATAAGCTAATAATTTATATTTATACTATTTATTATATTTTGGAAGGGGATTATTATATTATTTCTTAATTTCATAATAAATTCCATAATATATAAACTACATATTCCTTTTAGAAATAGAAACGCTTATACTATTTTATTCCTATTTTTATATTATTTTTATACTATTTTACTTCTCATATTTATTTAGATTGTCGCTAATGGAGATAAATATATGAATTAATTATGAAAATATATATCTTGTTACTTTCTTCAATTATAAAATATTCTTTAACCTTCTCTCAACTTTAACGTAACCATTTCAATCGCTTGCAGTTAAAAAATAACTGCACAGGTTTAATAAATAGATATGTGATATTAATTGTCAACTTCCAAAATGTCGGCGAGTAACTGTTCGAACTGTCGCCGTCAGCAATACGTTTGAAAAATTATAATACTCCAACATTTACCGTGACTTTTGTTTTTATTCGAAACTTGTTATAATCAATAATATATAAAGTTTAAAGTAAGAAACTTACTTATGCTTAAAATGAGAATATGGACCTGTATTAACTGATTTATTAAGAAAAACATACGATTAATACATTACGATAATTAACATACGATTAAACATACGATAATTGGAGCATTATCCCAAATTTTGCGAGACAATATTGAATATTGTAACACGAGTGTACCATTATCCCGGGCCATTCAATCGAGAAAAATCGGGAAAAATCGATTCCTACGCCATCAATCTCCATTACACATTTAAGGGATGCCCCACGTTCGCTGGATCCCCTCCACTGCGCGAAATGTCCTTGGCGGGAGGAGTTTAAGGTTAAGTAGAGATCTCCCCCGGCGATACGTCTACGGAATATGTACGTAGTAGTTGTTGGTCGTCATGGACTCGATGTGAAACGCAAAGCGCGGGCACGTCACCGGCGGCGGTGGTGCGCTCGCGGAACCGCTTCTCTGCAAGTAGATCGTAGAACGTGTGCTCCGGATCGCACGAAACATCGTCGCTTTGACACGGTTCGATGCGGTTTCATAGCGCGGCGCCTTGTGTACGCGCAACTCGCATATTGTGCGGGTGCAAGCGGCGCCTCTCGTTCGCTCTCCTCCTTCCCCCATCACACTCTCTTTCGCGAATGTTGTGTGCGGCCGCCGGGGGTTATATTGAATTCGCGTTTCAGCGCCGGCTTATTACCGGTTACAGGAGCGCGATAATGCACCCGTTCCGCGCCGCGGGACGTTATTCGGAGAGCTGCGCGCGCGGCTCCTCGGCCGAGAGAGCGCTGTAATTTCCAACTCTTAAACCGCTAGAGCGTGCCCCCTCGCCGTCCCTTTCCCTCCTCCTCCTCTTCTTCTTCTTCTTCACTTCCCGCGCCGATCGATCCCGCGCGATCGCGCACCGCAAACGACTTCCATCACCGTGCGAAAAGTGTCGAAACGCGTATAAACCGCACACGAAAACGACGAGGACGACCAACTTTTCTTTTTTCGACCGCACGACAGCGGATCTTCAGCTGACTTCTATACGATACGGGAGTACGTTCCTCTTTCTTTTTCTTTTACAACGGGAAACGCGAAAAAGTTCACCGCTCTGACAGGTGAGGAGAGATGTCGGCCGTTATATTTCATTTTAAAATAGATACTCCCTCTGCCTCTGGGCTGTTCTCTCAGACTACGTAATTCTTGAAAAAAAAAGAAAAAAATTAGGGAGGAAAAAATACCAACATGTTGGCTCTAATGTTATCTCCGGATATGTATGTACGCGCCTCATCGTAGCATCGAGTAAAAGTTGCTGGCGGCAGTTACTTTAATTCTTCCACCGTCTGTTGTAAATATGTACATGTAAATATATCTCGGAGTATACAACAAATAAACTGTTACATCTCGGTCGATGTAACATTTGATACTGTGTTAAAATTAAGAGAGTAATCTCATTTGGAGATATAAAAAATTAATTTTTTTAAATGGTATATTTTTAAAATATTATATTTCAGAGAAATGTATTCTTAAAGCGACATGTTTTACTCCAGCGAAATAACGGAGATGTAGCTGATTCGAATGTGCGGCATTTAGATAAGCAAGTAAGTTATGTGGCAAATTGCCGGAACGATATTCTATGGCTTTGGGTACGTGAATAATAATAGACGTTCAAATAGGTCTGTACTTTGTAAGTATATATTTATAAAGTGTTTATCTAAAATGTAACGGAGACTGTACCTATAAATACTCCATGTGTGTGTATGTGTGTTTCAGAATTTCGAAGTTACAACTTCTTAGATAAGTAAGTGTTATATGACTGACAATACGACAACGTGATAGAGACATATTTCTTCTATCTTTTAATGCCCACCACGATTATGTTAACAGTCTATTTTGTCTTAATGACCAAAATGTAAATATGCAGCAACGTGACCATCTTATTCTGGTACTGAGTTCAATTATCCGGTAGCGCAGGATAATAAGGCCATATATAAAATTGGTATTCTGGTTAATATCGTTAATATATAATAATAAATTTCTATTTCAAGGAATACACCTTTAATAAGCGCTCTCTCTCTCTCTCTCTCTCACTCAAAACATCGATTAGCGGCGCAGAATTATGATAATCGTAATCACGTTAGTCACTCGAGAATAATTTCCCCTCAACGAATTAGGACGTACGAGATAGCTCGAAGCAATCCTTGCGCGCATGTACGCACGCACGCAAGCTGATGCGCGCGAGCGTCTTGTTCCTCGAGAATAGTCTTTTTTTACTTATTTATAACTAAGTCCCAGCTTGATTATGCAATCTGCTTTGTGCAATCGGGGAACACTTCTGCCACGCACGGAAATGCATTACCCTTACACCATCACGGCCTCTCCGCGCCGTCGTCTAAAGCAGCCGACGAGATTTCGAGCAAAGAATTCAGCGGTGAAATTCGCTCGCGTCGTGAAAAATGCAAACGCGCGAACGCGGAAAAAAAAGGAGGGAAAGAGAGGCAGAGAGCGGAATGCCTGCAGCGTAGACGGGAGCGGTGCCCCTTGGCGAAGCCGAGGGAAAAACTGGAGAAATAGTTTGAACTTCGAATTACCACCCCGGATGTACGCGATGTTTGCTAGATTACGAGCATTCGTAAGCCGCCGCCGCCGCCACTGCCGCTGCTGTGCGCTACACACATTTGGCGCAAAAAGAGGAATTCTGAGAGGTAGTACTCCGAGTAACTCCGTCGAATGGAATTCCCATTATTTACAGCTCGCCGGTTCATCTTCTCGCCGGGGGTATATCAAAAGTCGTATTTCTTCCCGGAGAGTCAATACCGCGGATGCAGCATTCATAAACCTCATAACTCGCTTTAATAAAGGGAGATACAACAAGCAAGACAATTGTCGTTGCGTATCGAACGAATTAAGAGACGGGAGCAAATAAAAAACAAAAAGATAAAAAAATCGAAGAAGAAGAAAGATGGAGGGAGAGAGAGAGAGAGAGAGGGAGGAGAAAGGGAGAAGAGACAGAGAATCCTTCAGCGATGGACTATTGTTGCAAGAATTTCAACTCCACCTTCGCTACTAACTTTATTTTATAAGCTGCTAGTTCTCTACGGAAACAATCTATGCAAATGCAGCGAATACTTGTTAAATTTATTAATTAGCCCCTTCTTCTTCCTCCTTTTGCGCGCCGTTTCCTCACCCGCTATCAAATTAGCTGCTCGACAATCGCGAACTTTCCCCAGGCATGCAATTATCGAGCTAGAAATACGAGAGGGAGATTTGCGATTCCCACCTCTGCTCTAAGACACCGCCGTTGGCACGAACTAGGTCTGAATGGGGTTGCCTTCGAGTATACTCGGAAAGTGACTGCCGCGGACAGCAAAGAATGCCATGAAGTGGTAAGAAAGGCACTGGCAAAAAGTAGCCACGGTAACAAGCTACAAAACGGAAAATGAGAGAGAGAGAGAGAGAGAGAGAGAGAGAGAGAGAGAGAGGGGAGAGGAGAGGAAGAGAAAGGGACGAAGAGAAGTCTTCTCTTCGAAAGAACATCGGACAGGTTCCTCTCAGCTACATGATTAATTTCCCTTTTAACTATAGCAGTTTATTCTGTCATCTGCAGTAGAGTCTTTTTACGCTATTATTTTGTGCGAATCGCGTGTCCGCTGCGTGACTCCGAAACGCGACACTTCGGCGATGAGCATGATTAACTGTGTCCAGAATGTAGCCGTATTTAAGATGTAAGATGACATTTTGAACCACGGGAATTATAAATCAATATACTAAGAGGCGACAAATTGCGATTGCGCGTGCGACCAGGATTCCTATCCCTCTCTCTCTCTTTCTCTTTCCTTCCATCATCTCTGGGAAATTTGTTTTTCATGCGGAGATCGTAATAATTAAAGAAAAATTCTCCTAAATCGTGATAAGCGTGTTCACATAAACGATGTGATTAATCGTTTGACTGGTCGTCACCAAGCACGAATGGGGAATTCTTCCTTCCAGCCAATTTTTCGAAGCACCCGAATACACTACGCGGTTGAAAATTGGTCCCGTGGTATTCCGCAGGAAAGAACGAGCTTAGTAAAAACGACCCACCGCGGCGATGAATGGAAAGAACGGAGGCAGAGGATTTTCTCGAGATGATGATTCAAGCGGAGGGCGGAGGACGAATTGCGGGAAGACAACGGCGCCTGAGGCACTGTTCAGGGGAAATCTCGGAGTCTCTCTCTTGCGTGCGTTCACCTTCTCGCGCGCAATTGTCTGAACGCCCGGAACACCTCTGATGCGCCGCCGTTGAGAAAAGATGAGGACGGGGTGGAAGAAGGTAAGACGTTTTTGTACATGTGCGAAATCTCGTGCGAGCAGTGATATATCCGCGCGCGTACACTAGAAGTCATAATTGCGTAGACACCTATTAGGAATATTTTCAACAAGAATGTGCTACTTCTGTCAAGAATATGGTCACGTATCGCGGCATTAACACACGTTCTAGAAAGACAATTGTATTATATACATACAATATTTTAGCTCCTTGCGCTCCAAATGCGTCGTAGCGATTTATTTCTAAAATTTCTCATTTCTTTTTGTATGAAATTTCTTATTTCTTATTTGAAAATTTCTTATAAAACTTGTGAAATGCTGCAGTGACTTTCCAATTTTAAATTTAGATATAAACCAGCTAGCAGTGTAGCTTTAAAACTGATTTAAAATTCAAAAGCAGTCGACGTGACGTTTCATGAGTTTTACAAGATATTTTGGATAGTTTTATTACAGCACTCTTAAAACGCAAGATATATCCTGAAGTCTAACCAAAATCGAAAATTTTGATACAAAAATATTGAGGTATCGAGACTTTACGAGTTATAAACCAAGCAATATAGAAATGATGATTTTTTTGACAACTACATTTCAGGAAGTTAAGTGAATAATGAATAATTCTGTTCAGCTAATTTCAAGTGGAATGTATTTGAACAGAATTCTAAAAATTAAAAGTTCAGTTACAAAGATATACAATATAAAAAATTAAGAAAATGCAATAAAAAATTTCTTCAAAATTTTGATATTAATAGAGATTTTTTATTCCTATTAAACTCTGAAATACGCCATTTTAATCCTTTGACTAGTAGTTATCCCTGTATATAGTCGTTTGCATAAAGATTACGATACTTTTGGACAAGTTAAATGTAGACAAGTTAAATGTAGCAATATTTTTCCTCGATGAGTTTTGCAACGCGCGTATCCTGTATCCAACAGAAAAAATTTATTTTTTAGTCGTTTGCAAGAGGTACATTTTCCTATTGGACATGAAATGCATTGTAAAAATCATCGAGAAAAATTATTGCTACATTTGATCAGCTGTTTGTATGATACAATAGTATTTACACTTCTGTTTATAAATTACACACCTCGTATTTAAAAATTTGTACACCTCGTATTTAAAAATTTGACAGTTCTCAAACCTCTCAATGTTCAATCTCATGCACAAAAGTCCACAGTCTTATTAAGTATGTTTATAAACTTGTTAAAAAAAGTGCTACAATCTTTATGCAAACAATTGTATTATACAATCTTTATGCAAACAATTATATTATACAGAATATTTTTGCGCGTTACGATATGATGTATAGATTACGTAAAATCAGCTCTCCTTTCATACACAAAAACCACTTGTTTGCTAAATGTTTTATGTTTGTGGAAAAATAAAGCCGCCAAATATCTATATGCGCTAATGGTACACGTTAATCGTTTTTGTTGAGCGCCTATGGGCGTAAATCGGAGCAAATGGTTAAAGTCTGACTATATAAGTATGGAATATCAATATACTTCACTCGTTCCATTCACTGATATATGAGAAATATATTCAATATCTATGATACTTTTTCGAGATTTAAGCTTCGCCCCATCGACTAAAAATTAGGAAAAAAATATAAATATATTTTTATAAGATTCACACCAATCATTCTATAAAATAAATTTCCTATCCTATATGTTATGTAAATAAAAATTTTAGTTTTAAAGAGGGAAAATGTATAATAATAAAACATTAATATATTCCGTCTCCTATAAACAACTAAAACATGATATTGAGCATTATAATGTATACATATAATGTAATGAAGTTAGATTTTGACTTAATATATCCTAGATAAGATGATTATTTTTCCTCTTTCTCTTTGGTACTTTGTTGATTTGCAGTTTTTCGCAAAGCAATATAACCCACCATTTTTTTAATTATTTTAATTGCGTGCGCGCGCGTGTGTATGTAAAATAGTACTGTCATATAAAACACTTAGGCTGCGTCCGCTTTAAATATTTTTGTTCTAAAAACATTATTCTGTTTTTATTATTCATGACATCGAAGATAGAATGTAGCACGAAAGCAAATGTAACTTTGATAGACGCTTGATAAGTGACGCAATTATATTTCTCGTATTCCTCAATTGCTCGATGGTAGCGCACACTGAATCACAAAACGGTTTGGACGCATTTTTGAGCACTGAATTTGCAACGCTTCAAGATGTCCAAATTGAGAGATACTGCTGACGCATTTGCACATAAATCGGTTATGACAGGAATCGAAATGACAATACAAGATGTATTAAAACGTATTAACACGTCATCAGGTTATCTTACATTTATTTTCACATGTCATTTCGACTCTTGTCATAACCGATTCATACGCAAATGCATCAGCAATGCTTCTCAATTTTGACATCTTGAAGCGCTGTAATTTCAGTGCTCGAAACGTCCAAACCATTTTGTGATTCACAAGGAGAGGACCAGAAATAGAAGTGCGCTTTTGAAATATAGATTCTCATAGATACTCCTCACTTTTTTACCAATTAAAAAACCCATAAAAATTTTTATGTCATCAAGTCGATAAACCATTTGGCAATGTGATAGAATTCAAGGAAAGGAGTGAAAAAGTTATGTAGTAAAATGTTTCAAGACCAATAGTTTTTATAAAATTCGACATTTATTTCGGTACTATTTATTTCGGAGACACAAGTCCCAGCGACTTGTCCAAGCATATTCTATTCCGTAAGCACTATATAAACGTGGGTCCGTAATAGTTTTTTACAAATTCACAGTTATAATAAGTAGTAGATATAATAAGTGTTATCCTCTTTCTGTATCGTGATAGTTTCGACAGAATAGATGCACTGAGAGAAATTATCGGATAAAAAAATAAAAAATATTTTCGATATTTTCGATATTTTATTTCGGATATTTTCAATCAAATTCCGATCAATTTTTATATCTGGATATCCGATCAAATTTAATCGGATACTTCCGATCGTAAAAGCATTTAAATAAACATTTAGATGAACCAATCAAAAAATTATAAACCGATATTTTTCATCGGATGTTTCTTAACCTGATACAAAAATTCATGAATATTTTGATTGAAAATATCTGTGTTTGTTAATTTTTCTCGAATCAGATAATTTCTCTCAGTGTGGTTTAAATACTTCGGCTGCAATTGATATTGAAACATCAGAGTTACCATCAAATACAGTTACGAACAATCAGTTCATTACAGATGCTATTTATTATAGAATGAATTTATTACGTAAAATCATTACATATTGGGCACAAAAAATACAAAAATTTGTGAAACATAACTTTTTTATTTTTCTTTTCCTTAAAATATGTCACGTTATTAGTTTATTAATCTAATGATATTATAATTTTTCTATTTTTTAATTCGTAAAAATGTAAGAAATGTTTGAAGCTAGAGTTTGGAATTTTCAATATGGACATAAAAGACTACCATTTGGAACAAACCGCATTCTAAAAGTGCGTTTCTACTTCTAGTCCTCTCCTCATGTCAATGAATATCTTGACTACCAGTCTGAAGTTAGATATTGACAGATATTGATATTCTTTTAGTCAAAGATTAAAGTATTGTACGATAGTTTTAAAGCACTCTGTACGAGAAGATAGAGACAACGGAAATATAGCAGTAAACGACCAATCTGTTCGTTTCTTTCTTTGTATGAGAGTTTTGATAACCAATACAGTGGAAAAGATGAACATTTCAGGAAAAAATGCTCATATTTATATAAACTTGACACGTTACACCAAAGAGAGTCCATTGAACGCTCGGTGAGACATTTATGACGTCCACTATACACTCGGTTATTAAACGGTGATCACACATTTTTCCGAATAAAGTTGCAGCGCTCCTGCTTGTCACAATTGAAAGACATTGATGACGCGTTCGCGCTGTAATGAAAGGAGTCGAAATAAAGGGTGTGAACATAAATTTGATTAATATAACATTCAAATATTGTTATTATCCCATAGTTTAAATTACGAATTTGTAGTCTTCGAAGAATTTAAATATATCCCTTTATCTCTCCCCTTTAATGCTGCATTGTAAACTGTTCATAATTAATTATAACAATAATAATAAAGGATGACATTAATAAATTAAAGTAATATTTTGACCAACACGAGCCAGTCGCAGGATTTAGTTTGCGTGATTAATTTTTGCCTTATTACGTTAGGCGATTTTAACATTACTTGACCGACTTTGCGTCCCATTTTTTTAAATTTTAAATAATAATTCTTTATCTCCCATTATTATATGAAATTACGCAACTTTTTTTTGCTTCAATATTAATGTTGCGAGGGATACTGCCTCAATTAAGAATCGGACTTGGACTTCCCCATTTACTGCACGAAACGTCACTTGAGTGAACTTGGCACACCATATTTAAAAATGTGACATTTTTTTTAAAGTTC
>NW_022639573.1:1052201-1074414 GCF_010583005.1 Odontomachus brunneus | reverse complement strand
AAGTTCACGATAAAAAAAGGAAAGGAAAGAAGAAAAACATCTACCCTTACACTATCGATAAGAAATTATAAACCTATTCAGATGTTCGTAATTCTTCACGATCTGCGCCAAGTTGTTTCTGAAGTCTTCGACCGTTTTTACTCTGCCTAGATCGTCGGAAAGATTATTCAGTCTTTCTCATAAATTTTGGAACTGACTGCAGACGTGAAGCACCAACATGGAAATGAAACTGTTATTACCGGTGTAGGACACTCGTGCTGTAAATCGACAGGATCTGACATATGCAAATCAGCTCGAAGACCGGACTTCTGGTGATGCTGGAGGGAAAATAGGCTGTGGCATCATGGGACGAGTGGAATCGCTTCGCTATATCCTGAGATCCATCATTGAGATTCTAAGCACTAGATACTGCTTACTTGATAAGGGGCAAAAACTCTGATCGCGCAAAGATGAACGAGTATACGTTTACCTCGTTGCACGTGGTAGAAGAGCGGACATTATCATTTAATCACTTAATAAATAAGATACGGAACATAGCAACATAATAATAGAAAGTACATTACAATATTGTTAAGCAAGGACAAATAAATGGCTGTATTGTTGCGCAAGAAGGTATATTTTACCGGTAAAAGTAAAAAAATTGTAGGCAGTGCGTATGAAAAACCTATTTGTTCATTAATCGTAAAAGTTAAAAGTCATTTGTTGATCAGTTATGCAGTATTTGTATCAGCATCCTTTCTAATTTGCGTTATTTTTATTGATCCTTCATTGTCAGCAAGGCAGATAAGTATCCCATTGATGTCTTCACCACCTAAACAAAATAAAAGTAATGAGAAATGAACACTTCTATTGTCATGTACAGTAATAATAGGTAATCGCATCGAATATAATGTAAGATACAAACTCAGGACGCATTTTTCTTTTGAAGTAACAACTTAACGATTTGTTACTTGTTAAAAAATGGTAACGACATTTAATATAATTGTTACTTTTACTTTTTACTGTTACTTTGTACATATAGAAGATACTGCTTGTCACAATTTTCATGTGTTGGTACAGCAGTCGCCAATTATATCAACATGAACGAAACAATAATACGTAACAAGTTGATGGAAAAAGTAACAGAAATTTTAACCAATGGCTGCACTTTGACAATTATGATAACGAGTTATTTTATTGGTAAAGTATGAATTACTTCTAAAAAATAACTTTTCCAAACTTAATATAAATTATAACTAAATAAGATAAAATAACAAGAAAATTATACAATATATATTTTAAGAAGAGGAATTTATTGTATGTAAAAATTGGTTGGAAAACGCTATATTTTTTTGCGGACATCTCACCGCTCCGAATAACTCCAATGAGAAGACCGCGAATTTTCCAGCTGTCAGTTTAAGAGGAATCATAGATCGATGTATGATAAACATCAAGTCCTTCGCATCCTTCGACGGCAAATCGTACCATTTGCATTCGTATACGCCGTACGCCATTCCGGTACTCTGTAAGTTAGATTCCAACATCATACAAGTCATCATTAAAGTGTATAATTTATTATTTACCTCTGCCAAAAGTCTTTCAGCTGAATAGCAATAAGTGTATAAAGGTGCCAACACGTATGAAACATAAGACACGAGGAAAGCCAGCTTGATCTTAGATGCTTCTGCGTTTTTATCGGTTATTTTCTGAAAATAATGAAATTCTGAAATGACCCCTAAACACTTTCAATAGTTAAACATGATAACTCAGTTTAGCATAAATCATAGGCTTTTGTATAATATATTAGACTACCATCAGATATACTCGATCTCGATAATTCTTTCCGTCATATTTTGGAAAGACAAGCTATAGAATATTAAAAAGAGGAAGAATAATTTATAAAAAGCTAAATGCTATTTCCTTTACTGACTTCGACATTCAAGTATGCTACAAATCGTAGGCATGACAAAAACTTATTCATTAAAGTACAATAATATTACACAAGCAAAAATATTGTTCTGTTTTGTTAAACTTCACAATAATGATAAACGCGGAATCTGAAATAAACATATGATAGTACCTTTTCGGAACATAATCGCTATCTTCATCACCTCGCATCAGTTTTTCGGCAGTATATCTATAGATGTTAGTAGTCTAATATATTATATAAAGAGAGGCTTATGGTATAGATATAATATTATAATATAATAGAAATTACATTTTTTTTTAAATAGACATTATTAAACAATTACTGTTCATATATATTTATATATATTTAAGAATATAATGATTTATATATGTTAGGTGCTATGAGACGCTTACTTATGAGACATTCAAAGATCGTAGACAAAACGCATATGTGCTGTTATACTTACTGTAAAAATCTGAAATGTTTCGAAACACAGCTGAAAAGTGGCAGCCACCATGTGTATAAACAACACCGCACTGTAGCAGTTATCGATTGTTTTTGCGTGCCTTTAAAATGCATTATTTATTTGCTAAATAATATCAAATAGAAATACCAGAGTAGAAATTTAATTTCGTGAGCGTCTAACATCGTTATTAGATAGTATAATATAATTATTCTTATGGTCTAGATAGTTCATTTTTCTTAGAGTCTAGATAGATAAATTAATTGATGCCTAGCCACATAGAAATCATAGTTGTAAAAAGTAAAATCATAATGACAATATAATATTTGCTTTTCACTTTTGCTCTTTTAAGATTTTTATGAAATAAAATAATCACACTTTTGATTTGCTACATAATTTAAAAATACTAGTGTCTTATTATATATTATATACGATAGCAACATTATATATTTTAAAATTTACAACACCATCTACACTGACATATTTGACTTTGTAATGGCTAGACAGCGTCTATATTACCAATCCTACATTTCAATGAATAATAAACGAGCGAACTAATATAATCGTATGCATCATCGAAATAAATGTCTCTAAGTGTTGCATAAACGTTTCTCAACGTTAAATTGCAAATGCATCATTGGAAGAAGTTTTTCGACATACCTGATGAGATCCCTGTGTCGCATAACGATTGCTGTCAGACGCTTCTTGAATTTCGAAGATGATATGGATTTGTTGGCCATTTCATCAACCAGCTTGTTGAGTGTCAACCGTAGATTTATCAGCTGTGCGCACACATGCAGCAGAAGTATTGAGACGAAGCTATCGATAGTGCAATTGGTGAAAACTGTATACGTGCCACCAACGAGTTGAATGAAAAAAGTGATCTCGTAGTTCGGACTCTTTTGAATGCTATAGGGATAGGTGAAATGATAGACGAGTCTTCGTTGCGGCTGGTGAAGGTTTCGAAAGAATCTCAAGAGGTTAAAACATATGTAAAACGAGATCGTGCACGTGGCGCTAATGTAACATTTAAAAGAGAGGCTTCTTCCACGCTTCGCCATCTTCATCATCGTAGCCCGTTCGCGCTTACTCTTCGTGGTAGCCCAGTCGGTCATGATCGATGACATCAGCGATTGAAGTGCTTCCAAATCACAAACACATTGTATTAATACAAATATGAATTATCAAAGACGTACATGTATGAAGAACGCTCAATGATGGCTGTAAACGCGACATTCATATTTTTAAATATACTGACATAAAAGATTACTAAACGCGCGAAAAATTAATAATAATTTTACTAAATGATTGTAAATAATGTAATATTCTATAAAATATTTTATCAGAAATATATGTTTCATCATAATTGATAACAATAAATAATAATAATAACAACAATGTTAATAATAATATTAATATAATAATAATAAATCAATAAGTTCATAGGAATTTTTATAAGAAATTCATAGCCAATATATTCATAGTTACAAGACACAACGTTATTCAATATATTGGCTGTTTTTTCAATGGAAGATCGTCATCGGTAAAAAAAACGAAAAAATTGAATTATATTTAATTACAAAAGTGTTAACTTCCAATTATCCGTAAAAATCCTGATGAACTTATCAAACAACTCAATATTTATAGAATTTTATTGATGTAAACAAAGCTGTAACTTACTTTTGCCGTGATATCGAGTAACAGCTAATTTGCAGAACGCCATCACGCTTAAATTTGCGGCGGCGATTTGCTCTACCATTACTGTCACGTTACCCCAAGCACGAATCGTATTTATTATTTGCGGCAGGAACACATAAAGGCTTATAATTGACAGAACAATCGTGAATCTCAATTTTCGGCGAAAATCGTTCAAAGAAATATGTGGATCGGGCCAAGTGCCTAGTATTCGCAAACATTGGCGACTTAAGGCAAACGCGTAATTCAGTTCTAAGATAATGAAATTTCAGAAGAAATATTATCTCTTTGTATTATTTACGATCTATATGATTACACAAACACATATACACATACACAAGGAATGAATGTGAAAATTGGCAAACAGTAAATAAGGTTTTCGATTATTCTGGACGTTACATTGGGACGGCAACAAAGAACGATTCGCGGACGCTTAATTTTATGCGACTAGCCCAACTTTGTTGTCCACACTTTTGAGCGATCTGTATTTCGAAAGAGACTTTTTGCTAGCGTACAGAACTGAAATGACAGAAACTTAATATTTCTTAAACGAATATATTAAACATATTATTTAAAATATTATTTAAATCTTCTCGTTTAAAAAAAAAGATAAATAAACATTGCTGTTATATAAGTAATGACTGATAGTGATTATAATTGTGATTGTGATTGGATAAAAAGAGTAATTTGTTCTTAATACTTTGTTGCAGACGCTCATAAAAAGCATGCTATATCGTAAGCAGTCTATTGATTCATAGAACTTTATACTTCCACGATGTTTTGTAAGAGTTGATATAGAAGTTTATTTTAGTTCTGTGTGTTAGCAAAAAATGTGCAGCATATAGATTGATTACAGCGTTTTTGCATGACAAGCAAAGGTCAGTTGCTATTTTTTGCGACATATTGAACTTTGGTACGCAAAAGGGCTCTAGTCAGTCCATATATCGAAAGTGAATATTTTTTGCTAACACACGGAACTGAAGGAAACTTTCATGCCAACTTTTATGGAGATACGAAGTTGTACATGACGGATTTATAGACTACTTACGACATAGCATGTTTTTTGTAGTTCTATAACAAAGGAAAATTATATCTTTTATCAAATAATTACTAGTATCAACTATATAAAAGAAACGTTTCCTTAAACACCTTTAACGAGTCTCCTTAAACGAAAAGGACATAAAATGTAAAAGGACATGTTACATAAAAAACACTTTGAACATTTTCAATAAATTCATTTGATAGATGTTCTTTTCTGCATTGTATTGTCTTCGAGTAATTAATGAAAATTAATTTTTATAATCAATACAAATATAATAATGCTCCCTGATACTTCCCAAAATAGTATATAACATCTGAACACGCCACTATCCGTTATTATTGCATAACTCAATATAAAGTTATGTAATATAAGCTGAACTAAAGTATCAAAATTTTATGATTAATGAAATATATAATAAATGTACTGACAACACATATCTTTCCTGATGCAAAGATTAACACGCCACATTGAAAACGAATTATTTGTTAATTTATATTTCTTTAGATTTAATATTACGTTTATCATTACGCGAACTGTAATGGTTATTTGTAATGATTATTTTCAGCGATGTATAAACCAAAATGAAAATTTTTCATTAACACACTTGTAATCACATAATCGCATGGTTCATGTATCGCATTGTATCACATTATTTCACGATGACATTATGCAATTTTAATAAAACTTTATGATAGAAACTTTTTACTCTTTGTATTCTGAAACAGATTCTACCTTTGTTGACACTCATTGAAGCTCGCAGGACGAAAATTATCGTCTGACTGAGACGCTCTTTACGATTCAGTCAAACGGCGGTTTTGCGCTTGCTCAGTGCAGAAAGGATTTAATCACTATCATCTGCGTGCTCCCTTTATAAACCCCTTTAGGTGAAAATCGATAGTAAAATACGACAATAACGAAACGAATTGTGCGCAATCGCCATACGTTAAGAGGATGCTGAATACCGACAATTTCGTAGTTCTCACTATTCTTCCATACGGCTGCATAGAATTGCAAATGCTTTTACAGAATGAAAGTATATATGCTAATGCATGGAGATCCGCCCAGTATAACATAAAAAAAAATTAATATTTATGTTACATGTGTCAAGTATAGCAGACACTGCACCATATTTTCATTTCATACGTAGAAATGTAAGTACGTACAAAATAAGACCGCATCTCCATGCAGGGGTCATTAATGAACATTACAAGGCCGCCAGATTATGAGTTTTGAAAGGTTAAATAAAAAAAAATTATTAAAACTACAATTAGGTCGCACGCGTGCAGACGTATATCTGAACAATAGGATAAAGAAGAGCGGTATGTAGTTTCAACCTTGTCCGTTAGATGTCTGATCTTCACAGCACGAAGCGAATATATGGACAGTGCGTTGCATCGCACGCACACGTTCATAAACGCTGTTTCCAACTGTTCGGTTTGATGGTGAGTAATGACTCAATAATACGAAATACCGTTCGTTTTGGCACTTTAGTGAACAGAACAACCTCAAGATGGTAAATGAGACGTTATTATTTGTTATTTATATAATTACAAAGTGTTTAAATTAATTGATGCCTTAGGACATATACATATATATATCCCACGGGCACTACTGGAAATATATAATATGAACCCCATATTATCGCTTTCTATGAAAAATTATGAATGTGTATGCAGAAAATGGATATCCTTGTAGACGACTATATAAAATACAATGAGCCTGGCATATTACGATTTGGAGTTATAGGTCGAAAAATTCGTGAGAAAATACGCGAAATAGTAAAAGTAGTGAAAATTAACTGCGCGCGCCCAGCGTATACATATTCTCGCGTGTTGACTCGCATATACGCTGGACGCTGTATCATATTTACATTTTATACGAAAAATTTAGAGTGCTTGGATGAAAAATGGAAGCAGCTTTCCATAAATGCAATATTAGAAAACTTTATAAGAAGGTCGGATTACTATTTGGAGATGTACGTAAAAAGAATAGTGAAAACTACGAATGGATTGCGCGCGTTGTAGCATATACATTGTATAGCGTGTAGTACATATGTACCATACGCTATACAACGAATACGGTGGGCACGTGCAGTGAATTCGTAGTTTCCACTAATTTTTCAACGTACAACTCCAAATGGTAATCTGACGGTTTTATAAAGTCTTGTAGTATTGCCTGTATGGAGATCTGTTACCATTTTCCATGCAAATACTCTGAATTTTTAAAAAATAATGGGAATATTATAAAACGCGCAGCATGTATATCACACGCTATACAACGTACGCTATACGCTACAACGCGCGCAGACCATTCGTAGTTTTCACTACGTAGTTTTCTTTTTACGTACATCTTCGAATCGTAATCAGACCTTCTTATAAAGTTCTCTAATGTTGCATTTATGGAACTCTGCTTCCATTTTTCATCCAAGTACTCTAAATTTTTCATATAAAATGTAAATATGATACAGCGTCCAGCGTATATACTGCACGCGAGAATACGTATACCCTGGGCGCGCGCAGTCAATTTTCACTACTTTTATTATTTCGCGTATTTTCTCACGAATTTTTCGACCTACAACTCCAAATCGTAATCTGCCAGGCTCATTGTATTCTGTATAGTCGCCTACAAGGATATCCACTCTCATTTTCTGCATACACACTCATAATTTTTCATAGAAAGCGATAATATGGGATTCATATTATATATTTCCAGTAATGCCGGTGGGATATATGTATATGTCCTAAGGCATCAATTAATTCAAACACTTTGTAATTATATAAATAACAAATAATAACGTCTCATTTACCATCTTGAGGTTGTTCTGTTCACTAAAGTGCCAAAACGAACGGTATTTCGTATTATTGAGTCATTACTCACCATCAAACCGAACAGTTGGAAACAGCGTTTATGAACGTGTGCGTGCGATGCAATGCACTGTCCATATATTCGCTTCGTGCCTGTGAAGATCAGACATCTAACGGACAAGGTTGAAACTACATACCGCTCTTCTTTATCCTATGGTTCAGATATACGTCTGCACTCGTGCGACCTAATCGTAGTTTTAATTTTTTTTTTTTATTTAACTCATAATCTTTCAACTCATAATCTTTCAACTCATAATCTTTTTTTTATTTAACTCATAATCTTTCAACTCATAATCTGGCGGCCTTGTAATGTTCATTAATGACCCCTGCATGGAGATGCGGTCTTATTTTGTACGTACGTACTTACATTTCTTCATATGAAATGAAAATATGGTGCAGTGTCTGCTATACTTGACACATGTAAGATAAATATTAATTTTTTTTTATGTTATACTGGGCGGATCTCCATGTATTAGCATATATACTTTCATTCTGTAAAAGCATTTGCAATTCTATGCAGCCGTCTGGAAGAATAGTGAGAACTACGAAAGCTACGTTATTATCGGTATTCAGCATCCCCTTAAGTCAGATTTTGCGAACATAGCTTGCTGTTCGACTATAGGCGAGTTGCTTATTCAATGAGCGTTTTCGTTCGTTAATACCGTTTTCGTTCGTTAATACCTGGTTCTTTATATCTTACTGTTCCTTAAACTAAAGAAAGATGTCATTGAAGCAAGTCTCAAACACAATGCATGTTCAAAGGCAATGCATGTTTCTCTATTTAAAAAAAAGACCAAAACTATAAGGATATCCTAGATTACGTGAGAATTGATAATTTTACTTAAGTCTCGACGAAATTACTGGAATCGCGAATGAAATATATAATCGATTGCAAAACGATTTAAATACATTGAAATTGGGAATTCACTAAATGTCAAAATTGATAGACATTATGATAGACGATAGGCGTAATAATATAATTAATAAAAATAAATAACACAATTAATAAATAATAGTAATACTTAATAACATAATTACTATGAAAATGTATAATGTTTAAACATAAATTGCACAATTTGCTGATGAAAAAAGTTATTGCGCAAAGTGTGGCAGTTTATTTATATAAATTATTCATAAAAGGGTTCAATATGTAGCGCGCGTTTGAAAAAATGTCTAATATCATAAAAAATATTTATTACTTACATACACGAAATGTCATACGTGTACAAAAAGGCAGAAATCAATATATTTTCGTAAGAAACATACTGACGGTGACTTCGCTTGTAAATTAATAAGTTTCGTGTACTTTTTTTTAATCGCTTCTAATTTCCAACATCGAGCTCAATTGTGCTTGATTTAGGCACACGAAACACTTTATTGAAACGGAATGCATTGTTCGGTAGAGGAGACCGGGATCAGATGGTATATTTTTCAGATTTCTGAAATTACAACTTCTCACACAACTAATTGTTATGATTATTTCTAGAAACATAATGGAGACAACGTTTCTTTGTGTTTTTATGTTCGTAACTATTCTCTCTCTAAACTATATATTTCTCTTCTATAATAACTAAAACTCGAACAGAATGTATCCATCTTGTTCTCGTATCGGATTTATTATAAGTTGGCTGGCAACTTATAGTAAGAAGGTCATATATAAAATATTGTTTGATTGTTTGTTATATTGGACGACAGAAAGGCTTGACCATCATATATCAAGTATCATCATATATAATTTGCCAACATATTTAGTAGTTCTGAGATTAGTAGTTCTAAAGTCTCCACGAGAGGTTTACCACTTAGCCTTTAAATAACGAACAATTTTATTTAGTTCATCTATATTCTTGATTTAATTTTATGAATGAAAATTGCTTTTATTACCCGAAAGAGTAAATCATACACTTGCAGAGAACTTAATTTTAAATAATAACACGTCATTTATTTTATTTGCTCACGATAGAGAATATTAATACCAAATTTCAGCATTCTCAAAAATGTACTTGGTTACTTTTAAATCAATTTTTTCAATTTTTATAATTATAACTGTAATATTATTCCGATTTTAATGAAATTCAGGTGAAGGTACTTAAGTTCTAAAGAGTACATGTTGCAATATCGTTTCAACTATTTCTCTCATGACAAATACATAAATAAAACACATAGCTGACATATTCCTTGGGTCAACTAAACCCGGTCTCCACTATTAACATAAGGTGAAGTTGGCGGAAGCAGTTAGCGGAAGTGTTCACTGAATAATTATTGTACATCACTACAATACGGTGAACTCAGAAGTTGCAGCAAATGACTCAATCGACCTTCCGCCAAAACTTTCATTTTTTCCCCTAAATTCTACATATATATATATGTACGTATATATATGTATATATATATATATATATATGTATGTGTATATATGTGTATATATATATATATATATATATATATATATATTATATATATATATATAAGTATATATATATATATATATATAGAGAGAGAAATGTATATATATATATATATATATATATATATATATATATATACTTTATCATCTAAATAGTACGAATGCACATTAAATAATGTCGCCTCGATGGCAAGTATGTACAGTTTCGGCTCGATGCCGATTCGACGAGAACATGTTATAGTTCATGAAATCGTTGCGTATACGAATGAACGAAGCGTAGAAAATGCTCTCCTTCGGATTTTTAGTAGAAATTTCTCATCTTGACTTCGTTAACATCTACAACATCTGTACGCGAGTAGCTAAGTTGAAAATCGCAATTGTATGTGAGAGTCAACGAAAGTCCAAGGTGCAGCTACAAGTGTGTAACGAAATTAACAAATAAAACGTGGAATTAACCATCACAAAGCAATAAAATTCGAATCTGCCTCATACTTCCTTTAGTATCAAATAGAAAAATTAGAACAACACTGCCCAAAACTACGTAATATAAGTCGATATTATTTTATTCGATACTGAAGAAGATTCGTATTGCTATCGAAATGTTTAATGCTTTATGCGATATAAAAACTACACTACACGTATACTACACGGAGAAGGAAGTTTAATTGAGTTAACTTGAACATGAATAAACCGCACGTGTTTCGGTTGAAAGAAACAGAATTGCCGTAGATTTTATAAATTATATTCGATTTTAAGAACCAGAAATTCTGTTTCCTTTAATCAAAACGCCTTTGATTCGTTCATTGTCAGGTTAATTCGCCCAAACACCTTTTCCTCCCATGTATTTATTAATTAAATCACGTACTTATATACTGAGAAAAAAATACTTGGAAATTTATTTATTGGATATAAAATTTACTTCCGTGAAATAAAGTTTATTTCTGTGAAATTTTATTCTGTAAAATAAACTTTATTTCTGTGAAAATGCTTTATATCCCCTATAAATAAATCATCAAGTATTTTCTTTCTCAGTGTATAACTATATCTCATGTTATGCCGCTTAAATTTTCGATTGTACATCCAAGATCCTTCGTTTAGTTGATGTTGAAAATCGTTGCCGCGTGCCTAGAAGAAGATGTTCCCCGGTCTCGCCTGCGGACACAGGAAGCTAGAACAGTCGTGTCTCCTGATGGCCTGCATGACCTCTTCGAAGTGGCTGGACACGTGAACAGTTGCTCCCGGCTGGATTCTGCAAGTGCAAGTGCGCAAGACGCCATTGATTAGTTAGCAAAAGGATCAACTCGGGGAGGGTCGTTAGAAAGCCGGAGACATACTTCGACAAATGATCGATACCGTACGCGGCTAATTGCTAATTACATGTTCACTGGATCATGAATTCTCTAATCCCCCGGCATTCCTCAGTGCGTTCCATTAACGATTTCTCGCTCCGATTAACTCGCTTTCTTTAGGACGCACCTGAAGACCCGACTCAAGGATACCAGCGACTCGACGGAAAACTGGCAGATCGGTGCTCTATTGGATTACGTGAAGCGTAGAGAGAAAGAGAGGGAAGGAGAACGCGAAGAACCGGAAACGGCTTACTCGAGTCGACTAACCGAGACGCTGATAAAAATTCCGTCGGGGAATCGGAGTCGACCGGAATTTCGTACGATTAGAGAAAACTGGAAAGACGAATGGGGCGCTAAGTGAATTATCACGTCGGCTACGCGCGAGTTTTCCATTAACGAGTCTGCTTTTTTCTCATCCTTCCTCCCTCCCATCATTCTCCCCCCCTCTCAGTTTATCTCGTTCTATCTGTCTGTTTGTACTCCTCATCTCTTTCTTCAGCTTTTTCTTTTTCTATCACACACGTGGGTAGCGCGATAGCAGACAGAGCGCAGCGTGTGCATACACAGTGAAACTGTGCTAAGAGGTAAAAGTCGAATCAGTCAGTAGGACGTCGCCGGCGAAAGCTGGAAGAAAGTTATCCGCATTTGGCTATAGTTCCGTCCGGCCGGCTGTTATCGGTATTGCCGGCTCGGCTACTCGACATGTTCGATAGTTGAGGGGACTTGGTGAGAGCAGGACGCGACTGGTCCTTCTTTCGAAGCGAAATAAGCCAAAAAGATGACGAGACGAGAGTACTCACAGTCTCAGTAGCGAAGCCATTTTTTTTTCCATGAACATCGCGGCGTCGGGTCCTCTTTGCACCATCGTGTCGCAGAATATCCTCTTTGCGCAAGGTGTGTTCGTCCAGTCGCCTTGAACGTGAGCGACCTCGGCCACCTCCGCGTTCTCCAAGTTCTGCAGCGCGTCCTCCAGTTCATGGTCGCGCTCGACGCTTCGCTTTCGCCGCCTGTTGTGGTCCGTATCGATCGTTCCGGCCGACCCCTGCGCGACCTCTCCGCCGTTTGCCGTTCCTTTCGCGAGATTACGTTTGAGAATCCGCGACGTATCTCCCAGCAACGAGAGAGCGTCATCGATCTCTTGGCCTAATCTACGTTGTCTGCCGTCTCTCGTCAACGAGAGTACTAAGGCCGCATTCCGCGAGTCATCAACACCGTCTCTGGCACTATTCTCCAATGTGTTCTGTTGATCTGACACATCCAAGCCGTGATTTCCCGAAGGGACTTTCGCCGAGCTGTCCTCTACGACTAGAATGGTGTTCTTACTCGCATCTCGCTCCTTGTTCCTCCTCGGGAGCAAGAACTCGGTGATGTCGATGGGTCCTTGGTCGGGCAAGTCAATCTCCACAATTTCACTGATGGAATCAGCGCCTTTCCGCTGGAAGCGCTTGCTGCGCACGAGATTCCTCGTGTCGGTCTCTGCTCTGAAGATGTCGAGGTAGTCGAGGCTCCTCCTCCTGCGTCCACTAGTCTCCACGTAGTCCTTCTCGTCCACCAACTGCCTGCTATCTCGATTCTCTACCCTCTCAGCGTTCTGTCTATCCTCCTCGAGAATCAAGAAGACCCCGTCGCTTTCCACTGAACTCGCACCTTCGTCCTCCACTTTGTCATCACGTGTTGGTACGTTCTGCAAAACGTACAGAGTCTGTGGTGTGGCTTCGTTTAGCCTCGCGTTCCTCTCCGTGATAACCCTCAAGTTCGTTCCGGCTGCTTCCAAGGCTCGCTTGTGCTCCAGATCGATGTCATCCGTGGTGGAACGCTTCAGAACATCCACGTCGAGATATCGACCAACCGCCACCGCGCCAATGCCGAGCGCAGCACCGGACGCGACGAGACCCAGAGCCGGTATCAGAATGCTAGTGCCCGACGTCACCGTGCCGATCTTGTCCTGAGCCTCTTTGCCCTTAGACAGGCCGAGATTCTGCGAGATCTTGTGGGTGGCCTCCACCAGCGGATCGATCACCGGCCTGGTGAACTGTGAGACCCGCTCGACGCCAGTGGAGAACTGGTTCTTCAGGTTCTCCGAGATCTTCACCCAGAAGGGTGGCTCGTTCGGCCGCTTGAGCCCGTAGAAGTACTGGTTCGGATAGTAGTTCTTCGTGGTATAACTGTCCACGATGTTCTTATCGTTCAGCACGTATTTCTTCTTGTGACGCTGCTCAGTGAAGGAGTGCTGATTCTCTGGGAAGTTGTCCGGCCGGCGTTTCTCGTTCTTCAGGATTTTAGCCGGCTGTACGCCTAACTCAGGATGAGCATACTGGAGAACTGGCGCTCGTGCGCCCGGTTTCAAGGCCACGGGTGCGATTGTCTGGCTACTGGGGGTGTAACGCTGCGAGATAGGGTAGTTTGCGATGCTGTCCGGGTGTAGCATCCGCTTGTGAACACTTGCGCGGTACTGATCATTGCGCGTCTCATACACCTCCGCATTCAGAGCTTCGTTTTTGTAGTTTCTCGGATCCCACTCGAAGTAAACATTACGGCCTTCCTCGTCGTAGTTGCGCCCGTACCTGATGGGCAATGAAAAGCGAAATTACGTCATCTTATAAGGAAATATGTGGAAGTGTCTCTACTGATTTTGATGAACTTTGGAGATATATATAAAATTATTAAAAATAAGAAATTCTTTTGTATTTACTTCCTCACACGTCGAAGCAACTCCTTAAAGGAAATTCGATTAAATTGATTGCCAATAAATGTCTTCGAAACTGTGAGGTATATGAAAACTGTTTTTGACCAAAGGTTTGTAGTATTTGATTCTTTTGGTAACTATGTATTTAGATTTCGCAAAAGTGCCACTTTTTACATTTAATAACATTTTGTTTTTTTAATAATTTTTTAATGACTTTTTTAAAAATCTAAATGCGATTTGTTATTGAACAAATTTTTATTTAAAACATTTCTTCATTTATCTTATTGCAATTTTTAGTTTCTTAAGTATATCATTTTTTAACATGCCCTAACTCTCTCATATGATGCTTTTGAGATGTGGCAAAACTAATATATTAAATATCATAAAGTTTCTTCTCTGAAACATTTTTTTAAAAACCTTTTATATATATTACAGTTTCGAATATATTCGTTTCGATCAATTTTAATGAAATATTTGTGTGTCAAATAGTAAACAATTAAAATGTTTGAATCTAAAACTTCAAAACACATAAATAAAACACCAAAATAATTTTTTTTTTCAAATTTCCTTCGCAGAATTATTTTATCCTTCAATAGAAAGCCCAATGGAATCATTTTAACTCCTTTAAGATCTATTTGTTATCGCCATTTTGTGGTTTAGAAAAAATCTTCGTTAACTTTTTATTATTTTTAAAGTAAAAGCACTGAAGAATTATCGGAAAAGATCAATGATATTACAATTAATTATTTCATAATTTATTTTGGGTTCTCTCTCTCTCTCTCTCTCTCTCTCTCTCTCTCTCTCTCTCTCTCTCTCTCAAAAACATCATTTTGGTCATTTATTTAATTATAATATTATAAGAACAATGCACACAAAACAATACTATTATTTGAAACTTTAATTTTTTAATCCCGATTAGATTTGTATTTTATTATGTGTCTGTGTTCACCACAGCTTTTTTGTACAAGAAGAAAATATTGAGGTAAAAATTACAGTAAAATTTTTGTGATCTTGGACCAAATAGAATAATGATCTAAAATTACTATATATTAACATAATTTAACATTGTTTTGCATATTTGACTTTTTGTTATTTATTATAATTACTTGAATATTTTTTATATCGTATATCAAATAATTGGTCAGCTTTATTATTTTTATAGTAATTTGTATTGCAACTTCACTATAGTCCAATTTTACAAAAAATATAAAAGAAGTAAAATTTTAAAGTAATTTTTGCTATTTTCTCCAATATTTTCTCTATATATTAATTATAGAGCATATGTAAGTAATAGTTATAATGCATATGTTACTGTAGGAAATTATAAATTTGTAGAAATTATTATAATTTGTTTACAATATATAAAAGATTTGTGTTTTACAAATTATATTTTTAGCATGTACACAAATCATCATTGATACAAGTAATAAGGAACAGAGAAATTTAAAGTATTAGGATCGCAAAGAATCAGAATGACTCTTTCGGGCACTCAAAGGAGGTTGTCGTTTCCGGAGTTTCATTTTCTACTGTTAAATATACGATAAAACAAAAATATATAAAAGCTCATGTTTAGCAGGTTTCCGACATGTCCAAAGCTTATGAATAGTGAAAGGCACTACCACATGTTTCTTTTCTACGAAATATTCATCAGGCAATTTCTTATCTCTCCTTACCTTCGATTGACATCTTTGAAGAATTTCTCGAACCTCAGCTTCTTCTCCGCACTGTCACTGGAATACGGGATTCCGACGGTGGGCTCGACGGTGGTCGTCGGGCTATTCTCGGCTATCAACTTGTTGTTGATAACCCGAGCGTTCCGCCAGGTCTGTACTTGGTCTATGGGCTCGTCGGGCACCCTCGTGCCATGGATCACCGGTGTGCCATCGTTGTCCAACGACATAGCGGATCTCTTTGGCACCGCCTTTACATTGATCTCCGATCTGACGATTACTTCTGGCGGCACGGCCTTGCCGTCTCGGTTCTTCGACAAGTTCGCGCCGATGTTCGTTCTCGTCACCGGTCGAGACTGATTCGGCACGTACGTGTAATAAAGAGCCCGTTCGTTCTTGCCGCCATGATCCTCGAAGTTTCTCTGAGTTCGATCCTGGAAGTGCCGGGCGAGCAGGATTCCACCGGCGAATCCGGCCTCGTTGAACTTGTCGTAGCTCGTTCTGTCCTCGCTATCAGTTCCCGGGGTCGTCTGCAGCGGTTTCCAATTTCGATACTCCTCCACTTCCTTGTCTTCCTCATCTTTCGCTTGTTCCTGCTTCAAAGCTCTGCCGTCCACGTCTAACGGCGTCCAATTTCCGTAATCGATCAGACTGGCGGGTTGATTTCTGTCCACATGACTGACGTCGACCTTGTCATCCTTTGTTTCGGAGGATTTGGAGAATGTCGCTCTGATCTGCTCCACTTGGGCCTCCTCGAGTCTCCTGACTTCGTTCTTCTTCTTGGCGTCGTTTCCATCGTCGTCCAGCTTTGAGAAGTCGTTTTTTTTCTCCACAGTGGGGCTCGATTCTTCCTGAGAAGGTTTCAGTGTCAGCTTCGAATCGTTGAAGCTGATTGACGATTTGTCTCGTCGCTTTACGATCAGAGTGGCGAGGTTTCCCTCGCTCGTGCGGACTTTAAGTTCCTCTGTCTCGCCCGGGAGACTGCGAGAGACCTTCAGTATCGTACGGGTGTAGCTCGGTCTCGGCAGCTCGCCATCGCACGTGCCCAACGCCAAGATCGCGAGAAACAGAAGCAAAGTAGTCTGAAATCGAAACGAATTCAGCTGCTTGAGATTTACTTGGACATGTGGAAATCGCGACGCATTCTCGAGTGCCAACCTGCATTATCGGGTTACTTTGTCGACATGAGGCGACACGCATCGCTTCGAAGGTGCATTGCGCGTCGTAACTCTTGCGCGTGTATATGCATCCGATATTGCGTACATACGTGATTGCGGCTGGGTGATCGAAGTGCAAACGTAGGCGCTCGGCATGCGAAATGAGCTTGAAAAGGTTTTCGAAAGTCGGCCTTACGAGTTTCTAGAAACACGCAGTATTCACCAGCAATCTCTGCGTGCATACTTATTTAGATTCGTAGCGACGTAAGAAAGAGTATGCGACGCTAACATGAAAGGACAGAGGATTGAAACGCTCGTGAAGAAACATTGCATGAGATAAACGTCCCGATAACTAATGAGGAAATACAGTCAGTTTTCAGCATTCTTATTAATAAATAAATGGTGAAATTGCAAAGAAAGTTAACATTTATATATAGAACCTTTGTCGATCGATAAATAATAAAAAATAAAATAATCAATAAATATTTAATTATTTATTGATTATTTTATTATATTATATTTTATAATTTTAATGAAATATATCAGATAATGTGCTAAATGTATTAGTAATTAAATTTAAAAATAAATCATGTCTTAACTATAATTCAAATAATTATTGAACAATACAGACTTAGTAACTGTATGATCATTAAATAATATTACAAATTGGCATATAAAGAAATATCTTTTAACGAAATTTTAAAAACTAACTTAGAATTTTAAAAACTAATTTAGAAATATTATATACAAATATATTTTTAATGTTTCAACTTTTAATCATTAGGACAAGGTTTAATTATTGGAATGTTTATTTTAGTCCGTAAAAATATCAATTAAGGTAGTCGTGTCATGAGATGAATTTCGTGAAAATTTGATGAAACTTGCTCTACATATAAAGTGAAATGTTATCGAACTACTCGTGCAAGAAAAAGTGTTAGAAGAAGATTGATCATTAGAAAGCTGAGATATTTATAACTAAATTTGATACTTTTTACTCGTATTTCTTGAAGCTAGCTTTTAACTTCTATTTTTAATGTTTTGTAAATTTACATGAAAGATTTTTTATTTAACAAACTATTATGATATTAAATATTAATATACAGACATTATATAATGATTCTAGAATTATTCATTATTTTATTTTTAAAATACAATGAGAAGAACCAAACTGTCAAAGTTGAAAGTCATTATTAACGAGCATAATTATGTCACTAATTATTATTAATAATACTAACTATTATTTTTTATTATTATTAATTATATTATCACTGCGAAAACTCGCAGGTAATTACTCAGTTTTGGTAATTTGTTAAACATCATTATGTCTAAACCATTTCGCAACTATACAATCAATAGAAAAGAATAAATAAACTTATAAATACTAGCATTAAGTTGATAACAAATTAAATAAACATAAACATAAACAAACATAAACATAAATATAAACATAAATAAATATAAACAAACTAAAAACTTGTGAGACTTAAGAGAATGTCATACTTGAAAATTTTCCTGACAAAATGGTGATTTTATCTGTAAGATTTACGTGGTAGTGCTTGCACTGGATTAGAAATGCTTTCATACGATAAAAGTACGTGCAAAAATGAATTAAAACGTTGCTCAATATATGACAAAAACGATACAAAATTTTAAAATTGACATTCCAGTCTTCATCATATCAGTTAGCCTAAATATTTACCTGATACAAAAGTACTACAGCTTCGTAGTACTTCGCTCGAAAAAATTTTGAAGAACATTATTGTATCTTTACAACGGAATTTAGTAGTTTAGAAATACACAAACAGTTCACAAAAAGATTTCTACATATATGTGGTTAGATTCTCCGCTAAATAAAACAAAGTTAAACAAATCTCATATATATGAGATCTATATGTACAAGAAACACACGAAATGAGCAGCGTGATCGTATGTGAGTGCTTGTCTGTAATGTCTTTTTCGACATGTCATTTAGAGTTGATCATCCACTTTGTGTGTGGCATAACATCAACGATTGCAAATCGACTGTTTACGAGCTGGTGACGCGTTCATTCTTTCTCTCGCATTGAAATCTCTACAAATTACGCTGGAGATCAATGAAATCTTGCTGTGTCAGCCACTCAGGTCCAAGATTCTGCGTGAACTATCGGCCGACTTCTCGAAGGAAAGCGTGGAACTTCTCAATTTTTACAAATTCGCGAGTTGGTTTCATCTGTACATTGAGAGAAAAGTCTATGATCAAAGGTTAACACAAACAGGTTAACGGATACACGTTGCGATGAAACGATCAATTTGATCGGGTGGTCCTGATCGGATATATTGCTTGAACGGAAAATCCGTCCGTTAATACTTGAATCTTCCTCTCAGTGTACGTGTGTTTGAGTCTAATTGACTTTGTAATTCTGTTAATTGTTAGAAAGGGATCCGAATTGTGACCGGAACTAACGTCGGCTCTAACGTTGCCTCTTATAAACTCACTTATTTTTACTTTCCGGCTCGGAGAAATCGCCAAGCACTTGGCCACAAGAATTTCGCAACTCGGCGACCACGCGCCGCTGTCGTCGCATCTGATTTTCGCGAAGTGCATCGATGCGTCACGGCATTCGTAACGGACGAATCGGCCGTGTCATCGGAGAGACAATAGCAGAGTCGTGCGGCGCTCGCACGACGAGAGAAATTTAATAGCTCGTGGAAAATTGCCGGCATTCTTTCCCGCGATTAGAAAATAGCAATGCAGTAACCGAGCGACGGGTTACTTTCTATTACCAAAGTGACGATTAAGTGACCTGATGGTGAATTACGCGCTCGCCCGTCCCACGTACGATCGTGAACGCGATCGATCGCCCCGTCGCGTGAATTCTCTCAAATTATACACGCGCGCTTCGGAGCGTAACTTTGGACATATCGAGCGACCAAGGTCCTCATTAACGGGAAATCCGCGGCGCCATGGTCTCCTGCCTCATCTCCTCGTGTCTCCCCCATGACGGGGAAAGAAATACTTTCTAATCGTTTATACGTATGTACGTGCGCGCGTTCTCAGGAGCAAAAAGCCGGTAAAATGAAATAAAATCATGAAAGGTAGCTGGACCGCGAACACGCTCCGCCAAGTGAAATGGAACGACATGCTTTCCCCGCGCGCGCGTTTTGTACGAAACACGCGCGCGTTCCTGAACTCTTCTACTCGGCCGCGATGCGTACCTGTGCGTGCGCGCTCACACTCACGCACTCATACGCGCACGCGCGCGCGAGTAAATGTGTGCGCGCGGTGCACGAGACGATCCACTTTTTCCATCTCGGTGACTTTCGATCACCGATTGTCAACTATCATCGATGCCTGACACAATAACGAAGCGAACGGAGAGCCGCTCCTTCATGCGCGCGCGTCGTCGACTCGTTAGGAAATTTCGACGGCAGAAGAGCGGAGTCGATCGCTCGAAAGTCGCTCGACTTCAACGGAAATTGAATCGCCGATCGTTTCCGACGGTGTTTTCTCACTCGCATTAATCATATTCTCGTACTTAACGAATAATCAACTCGCACATTGCATATTTGCGACAAAAGCGTAGTAAGCAGAAAGTAACTATTTCTAGGCCTATTTCAAGAAGTACTCCCGGAAATTGATTAATCCAATGGGAGATTAATATTGGAGACTTGCAAAAATCGTCGCATTTCTTGCAATATTTCTTTTATCAATAATAATGAAACAGCACAGTACATTGTGCCATGTACAATCAAAATGACACCGTTATCCATCATTATCCGCAGGTAATTTCTGCAGGCTTGGGTGTAAGTTAATTCTTTTTAATCAGGTTTAAAGTTAATGGCTTATGGGAAATTAACTTGGGTTAAAGTTACATATTTAAAAACTGACTTAATTAAAAGCTATGTTACAATTAAATTAACTTATTAAAATTAACAGATAATTATGCAAAGTAATATGTACGCTTTTTGATAATTAATTTTTTAATTGTAAATTAAGTTTATATGAAATTATATGCAAAAAGGTTCTCTTTTACAAGAAGATATTGTGCTTTTTACTAAGAATTTCATACAAAATAAAGAAAAACTGGTGTCCAAAGAGACGAAGAAAATGTGTTGATTATTTTTTATTATTCTTCATTTTTCTTATCCTATATTGTAAACAGCTGGCAATGATTTTTATATTAATTAATTATTTAACTTATGTATAAAAAAGTTAATAAGTTAAAGTTAATGCATTTTAAAATAACTACGCGAAGAAAATACTATAGCAAAAATTGCAACAAAATGTTTGTAATCTTAAAGTATATAGAATTATAACTGACATTAATAAATATTTATTTAAAAATGTTATGCGTGTTTGACTTTTTATTACAAAACTTGTAATTATTTGAATGTTTTTTTTTATATCAAATATTAGGTAGAACATCAAATTTACTATTTCTATATATATAGTAGTCTATATATATATATATATATAAAAATTTCAATATCCAACTTTACAAAAAATAGTATAAAAAAAAATACAATTTTAATGTAACTTTTACTACAATATATCTTCCAGGTACTTTACCCGGAAAATCAAAAGTTAACCTACTGACTAAATTAAGTTAAACCAAATTAATAACTTTTTAACTTAAATTCTAATTGATTAACTAGTTATCAGTTCACCCTGGTATTTTCTATTTTTCAGATAACTCCATGTCTGCCAAACGACATTCTTTAATGAATGAAATCATTGGCGATTCGATAAATTTCCACGAACCCTCAATAAGTAATAAATAATTTTGTAATTCCCCCGATAAATCAAATTGTTGCGCGACAGGGCTATTGATGTTAGACAATCGTCAATTCGAACTAGTGGATATTCAATCCGGAATTGTTTCTCGATTATACACATCACTTGCTATTATGTAAAATAGCATTTTAAAGATTTCTCTCACTTTCTCCCTCTGCCCCCTTTCTCCCCCTAGCTTCCCCTCTCTCTCTCTCTCTCTCTCTCTCTCTCTCTCTCTCTCT
>NW_022639573.1:1047792-1052137 GCF_010583005.1 Odontomachus brunneus | reverse complement strand
TCTCTCTCTCTCTCTCTCTCTCTCTCTCTCTCTCTCTCTGTGTGTGTGTGTGTGTGTGTGTCTTCATCAAATTCCATTTCCGGGCTCGGAAAACTGCATCTAATCTAAGCGACGCCGGATTACCCTCGAACAAAGAGACAGGCGCACCGTTGTGACAACAACTAATTCGGCCGAATCTCATTGTTGCGAAGTTTGCAACGGATCTCGGCCAGTTAACTCGCACGATGGACGACGGCGCGGTACATTAAAGCGCATCGGGCAGCATAGAATCGCACATGAAGCTCACACACAGAGTGGCACCGATGCATGTCACCCCGCGGTTTCCGCTCCAAAAAGTCCGCGGGTCGACGTTAATTGGGTGGCAATTAAGCCGATCTAGTTCCTCTTTTTTCCTCTCTCTTTTCTTTCCTCTTCCGATCTACAGCCGCTCAGCCGGAAACCAACTCACCCGCGCTTCGCGATCATTATTACATTTCATCGCGATCAATTGTTACGCATGCCCGCAAAGCGCGGATGTTGGCTCACGATGCTGGAGATTTAATGCGATGATATCGAACTCGCGAAATCGTTCACGGTTCGTTATTACGACCATCGTAAGCGAAGGCAAGATGAAGATAATGGGCATGTAGGTGTATATATGTGTTTGTGTGTATGTGTGTGTGATGCGTGTTTGTATGCGTGTGTGATGTAACACACGGGCGCGAAAAGCTATATGTTATCTTTCTTGCGCGTTAATTAATCACAGTACACGTCGCTTTGGTTTTACTAGGATCCCATTCATGAGAAAGAGGGACCATGTATAATCATTAATGACCCGCGGATGCCCCGTGGAAGTAGAAGCATAATTGGTTGCCAAAGCGGAAGAGGATTTGAGTAAGACTAAAGGGCAGTTCTCTTCCTCCTGTACGATAGGTATTGATTAATCCCTTAAATGTACGCCTGGAAAAGTTCTCAGGTATGATAAAATATTATATTTCATTTGATTTAATTAAACTATTGTATATATATATATATATATATATATATATATATATATATATATATATTCTTTTTAACTCATGATAAATATAAATTAGATATATTTTTCTACTCTATTCTTCAAAATAGTATTCTATTTAGTATATGATAATATTCTACTTATCAAAATACTTTAAAAAATAGTAATAAAAGGAATGTATAGATATGCTTAAAAAATGAGAACAAAACTAGCCTTAGGGGAAATCGCATAGTCTTTTAAATCACCATTGAAAAGGTTAACTGTACATTTCCGAATGTCGAATAATCATTCTGAGAAGCGAAGGATCACTAGTCTCGAAAACAAATTACTCTAATGACAGATGTTCCCGTTCAACGGTCTTGTAAAATTGGTACAACCTCCCGAGCATAGAGAAAAAATACTGTAGTAAAAATTATACTTCTCTTTACAATGTCTTTTGCATAACTGGACTGTACTAATATTATAGCATAAATTACTATTAAAAGTAATAAAAATATAGTCGCTCAGATTTCACCAAAAATACCAGAAGTGTCCAACTTGATTTCGTGAGATTTAGTACACGGAGAGAATATTATAGTTTTTTTCTGATGTAAATTTTCTTCAATGCTTTTACCATGTTTGTAGTAATGCACACGGAGAAAATATTGTAGTACAATTTACATTAAAATTATGTTTTCTTTTCGCGATATTTTTTGTAAAATAAGTCTATGCTGAAATTGTAATATAAATGACTACAGAAATAATAAACTTGATGATTTACCAAATATACGATATAAAAAAAAAACATTCAGATAATTACAGTGATTTTATGGCAAAAATCAAGAGGGCATAAGTTTTTTTAATTAAATATAGATAGCAACTCCAAGATCACAATAGTCCAAGAATTTTATTGTAATTCTTACTACAATATTTTCTCCGTGTAAAAAAATCACGTCGTCCCGAATGCGCGACAAATCACACGTATATTTAGCGATCTACAAAAATCGATCGGCATTACCTCGAGTCTCCTCGTCGTCGTCATGTCTCCTAAATCTTCTTCCTAGCAGTCTCCAAGAGGAAACAAAAAATGCAAAACGTCCTGGGAGGAGACACCAAGTGCGCCGAATGAAGCTCCTTCTTCTTCTTCGTCACCCTATTTTTTCCGCCTCTTAGGACCGCATGATCCGCGAAAATTCACGCGAGCGACCCCGTCGCGTATCTCTCTCGGAAAACGTCACGGTTACCGGCGGATCCCTTCCCAAGAAAAGCTCGAAGACGAGAAGGAGGCGGAACACGAGAGCAATGAGCGGGGTGTCGTGAAAGAGAAGCCGAAGAGGAGACGACGTTGTCCGAGGCTCTGCTCCTACGCACCTGTTGACTCCCGGAATATCTTCGCGAGACTGACGGAGGCGCTCAGCCGGCGGCTCCTCGTGCGCCCGAGCGACGTAGGAGCGAGACTTCTCTCCGACCTACTTCTCGCGCCCGCCTTCGCCTTCTTCCGTGGCAGCGCGAGACGTCCTCGCTTAATCCTTCCGGGCCGGTCCTCCTCTTATCGTTAAATATCCGCCAAGATCGAGGGGGGCCGCGAGCGTGAGGAAACGGATGAAATGGCAATCAGCCCGTTGCTAATCGCGGATTACAGATGCGATTGTCGGTCGATTACAAATTATATCCGTAATTGCGATAACCATAATCGGCGACCACGATGATGATGATGATGATGATGATGATGACAGTGATGATAATAATTTCCGTGCGAGATTTAAACGCGGATGGCGTCTCGAGCGGAGAGAAAACTGTGCCGTAAACGACAGAAAATCGTCTTCATTTTTCGTTTCATTTTTTCGGAGGCAAGAGTGCTCTTCGTTTCGTTCTCATGTACCCGAAAGAGCGAAAGAAAGAGAGAGAGAGAGAGAGAGAGAGATAACGAGAGAGACAGAGAGAGGAGATAAAAAAAGAGAGAGAAGACCGGTATTTAAATATGCTTTTTACGCAGATTTGGTTCTTGATTTAATTATCAGAGACACTTTTCGTCACAGGTTAATAGGCAAATAAAAACGTAATTTGCATTCTTTTATGGCATATAGATTACAGCATATTCTATCCTGATAAAATATTCTTTAGTAAATTGAATGCCAACATTTTATGAATGGATTGTCTATTGCTTAATATGATATTTTGCGAAAATGGATCTTTCTCTACTAAAGAGAGTCAAAAATATCGACCAAAACGTTTAGATTGATGTTAATAACATTTCTACATGAAGAGAAAATATAAGTACAGTATATATATATATATATATATATATATATATATATATATAATCTAGAAAAAATATTAATATAATGAAAGTTTCGTTTTTGTCATATTTTATTTCGCAACGTTTTTGTAAAGTTCGATTATAGTGACATATTGTGGTATAAATTACTATAGGAATAACTTTGATGGTCTACTTGAATATAACACATAAAAAACATTCAAGTAATTACAGTAATTTTGTAGTAGAAAGTTAAACGTGTGTAACACTTTTATTTTTGACGTTGATGTCATTGACATTTATGCACTGAGAAAATATTGTAATAAAAATTACATTAAAATTATATTTTATTTTACAACATTTCTTCTAAACTGTAACATTTCTTCTAAATTATATTAATATATTATAGTAATTGTAGTAAATTACTATGTAAATAGTAAGTTTGACGATCTACTATAAACATGCGATATGAAAAATGTTCACACAATTACAATAATTTTGTAATAAAAAGTCAAACATACATTTGAAAACAAATATGTACAATTTCTATGTAAACCAAGATTACTAAATTTTATTGTAATTTTTACTACATCATTTTTCTTCATATATCATACAGCAAAACATTACCGCTAAAAAAAACAATTACTCAATTAACTCTTTTTCTTTTAAATAATAATTATCTTCAATAAGAAATATTTTCTTGATAATCTAAAAATATACTCACATTATAAATAAAAAAACTCATTATCATGTATTTAAAAAAAAAGATTTATTCTCTTTATAAAAATATTACGAAACTTTTATTGTTTTGACTTTATAAATTTTATAATGTAAACAAACTAAATTTTTATCTTAATTTGATATTCTTTATTGAAATACTAAATTTAGTAGGCTACAAAATTTATTTTGAAAAAATTTAACTTTTACGATGAAAAATTATGATAGATTTGAGAATATAAAAAAATAAAGATTTATTAAATACTTATACTTAGAAGAAAAGACATGTCATAGCAACTATAAATGGCAATAAATTACATATATGTATATATATATATATATATATATATATATATATATATATATATATATATATATATATATATATATATATA
>NW_022639573.1:1043298-1047271 GCF_010583005.1 Odontomachus brunneus | reverse complement strand
ATATATATATATATATATATATATATATATATATATATATATATATATATATGTATATATATATATATATATATATAATAATTCTATATACTTTTACATAACTTTTGTAGTTATTGCATCTAAAATTTTAATTGCAATAACTACAAAATAGTTTATTAAACGATATACATTATAATTTTACATACCAAGTCGTATATTTGTCATTTTATATTTGCCATTACAATGTTTTTCGGGGAGAGTGAAACAAGTAATATTTACTTCAATGTATTATCTTCCTGTATGCATATAAATAGAATCACTACCTGAATCCTGTGTCGAATCTCATTGGCTTTTTTTATTTTGTTGATTGTACATTTGAGAAAAAAATCCGTATAATACTTTATTTTTTTATTAATTGCACAGACACGTGAGAGTGTCGTATAAAAAAGCGTGTCACCAGTCGAGAGACAAACAGCAGAGCTCTCACGTTCCTCGGCAGATTAATACGGCAACTTTTATTTACATCATGAAAAGTAACTCATGAAAATAACGCGACACTTCCGTTCGCTCCAATTACGCGAGTCATCGCATGCAGAATTCGTACATTCGGGACGATGACTGGGCCTGATCACGTCGTCGCGTCTTTATCTCCAGTTTCTTTTCCTTTTAGTACTTTCTCGATGTTCATATTTCGTGCTTCTTGTTTCTTGGCTCTCGCACTGCTTTCATCTCGCGTTCTCGAATCTAGAAATTCCCAGATCGTTAAGTATCGCGTCTTTTGCGTAACGACACTATTGAATTTATTCCCGTGTGTCTTCGAGTGTTTCCAAATCTCTTGAATTTATATCTCAAAATAGATAATTTACATTTTGCAGACACAACCAGGGATTTCGTCTCTTTTGGATCCTTATCATTTTGTGATTTGTTAAATATTATAATTCCCAGCTCAAGATCTCCGAAATCTCTCTGGTTTCTGGTATATTTTTAGGACAACACTTTCATTTAATTATCACTTAATTATCAAAGCACGCACTCATCCAAATTAGGCACGACCGTGTTAACCAGCTACTGCTGACGATTATCGTTGTTTGAGATATCATCGTTTTAACTACGATAAACGACAGTCACAGTCGAAACAAAAGAATAGACTCTTCCTCCAAATGAGGACACTCGCATCAACTCATCTCACTTTTCAGTCTTTTGTTATCTTCTCTTTCAATCTTTCCTACTTAAATGAATTGAAGAAGGAAACGTGTCATCGTCGCGTTTAAAAATAACGATTCGCTGGAAAAAATCACGACAGTAGCAACGCGTTTCGTGAAAACGGCGTGCCCGGCATGCCGTCGTTCGCAACGGGGCATATTTCGCATAAGTCGAGTTTTAATTATCGGCCGCAGATCATTATCGTGAAATTCCGGAGAAGCGCGAAACTTCGTCGGCGGTACGCAGCCGGTTTAATTTTCAAGTTCACGAACGTGAACGCAGCGCGGGCCGGTTCGGGGTGAGCCGGAAGAGACGTTCGTGAGAGGCCGCGGAGAGTTCAGAGACCCGCCAGTGAAAGTCGATCGGTTAAGTGACGACGATGCACACCTGTGTAACGTCCTATCCTGCCCGCAGGTACCACGTGTTTCTCTCCGACGAAATCTCTTTGATCTCTTTAGCCTTAAATCGATAATCAGTTCGGCGCGTATATACTCGGTGATACGAACGATTTACAATGTATGCGAATAATCGAGATGAACCATCGGAAATACATCGCTATTACGGACACGCAATATTTCTCCCTTTCTTCCATCTCCTCTTTCTCCCTCCCTCTCTCTCTCTCTCTCTCTCTCTCTCTGAATCTATCTGTTTGATGATGTTTAAAATTAAAAGAATTACGAGAGATCGGTTGGATGCATTTTTTTGAAAGGTCTCGACCTTTCAATTTCTCGCGAGCGGCATGAAGCATCGCCGCAAGTAATATGGATCAGTAGGTAAGTGTGGCCCATAGTAACGCATAAACCGCGAGGAGAAAGAGAGAAATTGCAGTTTCCTTGAATGCAGCACGTGACTAATATAGCATATTATCGCGCTTCGCGGTATTATTGCAGTCGAACAAATCGCGCACATCAGCCCTCAACCCTCTTCTCGACGCTGGTCGTGTAATTTCAGTGTCATTTTCCTCCGGATACTACTCGGTACGACGACTAATAACGCGTGATTTAGCGTTATTCCAGCACTATTTTGTGCTGATGTAGCTTTGTACAAAAATTATGAATAATTATTTAGTTTACTTCAGCATTGTTCAACATTTATCAATGCTATACAGAGAAAAATATAATTCTAGTGCTAAGAAAAGTGATTACCTAGTTTACTTTCCTTCTTTTAAATAATGAATATTCTCAAGGAAGGATATTTTCTTGATAATAGTTTAGATATATATCTATTACAAATTTTAGGAAAGTTTTTCATTATGTACCTAAAAGAAAAATTTATTTGTTTATATATGAGTTATATATAACATATTTATATTTATATGTGATATGTGTATATTACATATTTATATTTATATTTATATATGAGTTATATATAACATATTTATATTTATATGTGAGTTATATATAAATATATATGTAAATTTTATATGTACTTATGTACACAATTTTATATATATATATATATATATATATATATATATATATATATATATATATATATATTCCTTTTTGCTCGGACTGTTATAAAGACCAAATAGTGTCGAGAATATTAAGGAATAAGACTCATACACGAGTCCTTCGATCGCTCTTTGTCGGATTATAAGCCGCTGCGACGTGATTCGTATGTTTGCTTTGATATTATTGTCTTAACATCTGCGTGACTGGAACATCAAGTCAAATGAAGAGAGAAGTCTCGCCGTTCACGCACCTGAGACCAAATCATGTAACGAATTTCTCTTTTAACTCGAAAGGGTCAACATCCGGCTTTTAGTGCGCCTCACGGGGCCCCAACGCAAACATTTTTAACTACGAAACGTCCGCCGGCTAATTGAGTTCCAATTCAAAAAGCAAAGCGTCCGGACGCTCAAATTCATTTTCGTCAGGCAGTTTGTAAATTAGATGTACCACTTTCTTCACGTTTCGGTAGTCGTCGACTACCGGTATCGCGAACTAACTTTTTTAAAATCTTGTTTGCTATCACGAAAGATCCTTTGCGTAGTGTTACTCCTGTAATACCGTTGTCTCTGGATACATAAAATTTAAAAATAAATCACTACATGTGCTATTTTTATTCGTGATACATCATTCAATTTTATTGCGATTTTTACTCCATGAATAATGAATTCACTCATTATTCTCTCCATTGGGTTTGTTAAAATGTTGCTGGATTTTCAAGTCATTGCATTCAATGAAAACAAATTAACGGAAATTATTATATACACAGAAAAGAGAGAGAGAGAGATATGCACATATAAGAAACGACACTGAGATCTAGCAATTTCAATGGGCTTGCAAAGTGTAATGTAGTCAATAAATGATTTGGCGGATTCACGACTCGTGAATTAGCGACGAGCTTTAGCCTCGATGAGCCCATTCAAAGACTCAATCTCTCACAAGGCCCCTTTGATTTGTATCTTTTACCTTCGATGAATTTCAATATACCAAAATGTGTCCTCAAGGTAGACATACATGCACATACACACGCACACATACACAGAAAGAAAGAGAGAGAGAGGAAAGGGGGGCCATAAAAAAATAATACAAAGAAAAAAAATTTCATAGTTTGTGCAATCTTATAATAGTTAAAGAACGCAAAATTATTTCCATTTAGTTAAATAGTTCGGTTCGATTCTTGAGTCAAATCTGACTATTATAATCAATAGAAATATATTATTATTATTATACTTTATTAACGAGATAATAATCCATTTGATGTGTAGAATATATAACTATATATATATAACTATATATATATAACTATATATATATATATATATATATATATATATATATAT
>NW_022639573.1:1041945-1042142 GCF_010583005.1 Odontomachus brunneus | reverse complement strand
TGGAAACAGCCATCGGAATAACATTTAATGCTGCAGACAATTCTTGGAGCGTTTGAGTAGAGTTTTCGTCCAATAATGCCTGCAAATCGGTGTCTACAAAATTTTTTGGTTGGCCTGAGCGTTCTTTATCATTGACATCAAAATCACCACTCTTAAATCGCTGAAACCATACTTGGCATGTTCTTTCCGATGGAGCA